>NW_013953599.1:15310-19163 GCF_001266775.1 Austrofundulus limnaeus
TGTATGTGTGTGTGTGTGTGTGTGTGTGTGTGTGTGTGTGTGTTACCGTTCTCTGGCTGTTCCTTCACGTCTGATTCGTTGGCCTGGTTGGGGCTTTCTGGTTGGCCAGTTTCTGCAGGAAAAAAGTTTAACAATGATGAGAAAAACAACAACAATAGTAAAACATGTAGTCAATAAACACACACACACAAAGCATGAAGGTGGTGCGTTCACTGACAGCTGGGATAATTTCCCACACAGAGATGTGTGTGCGCTCCAGGTGTATTGATCAGGACGCAGTAGGACTCAGGTTTCACCTGGGTTCTGACAAACAGCAGACCTGCTGTCAGACAACACTTTGCACACGCTCAGAGCTGCAGCATCAGGAGCACTCAGTCAGCAGGAGGCGGAGTCACACACTCCTGCTGTAATGCCCCTCTAGTGCCTGTAGCAGTTCTCAGTTCAGCCTCGGACAAATGGGTCTAAACTGTGACATTTGACCTGTGTCCATCAGCTGCTCCTGTTCAGATGGTGAGGCTCTGCCAAGTCCAGTTCTGTCCAGTTCCTCCAGGTTTATAAAGATCTGGGTTCATTCTGTCAGCCGTTTGTTCAAGGGATTAGAGAAAACTGGAGTTAGAGTTAGTGTGAGTTAGAGTTAATATGAGTTAGAGTTAATGTGAGTTAGAGTTAATATGACTTAGTTATTATGAATTAGAGTTAATGTAATTTAGTTGTTATGAATTACAGTTAATGCAAGTTAGTTATGAGTTAGTTATAAGTTAGAGTTATTGTGAGTTAGTTATGAGTCAAAGTTAATGTGTTAGCTATGAGTTAGTTATGAGTTAGAGTTATATGTAAGTTAGCGTTACTGTGTGTTAGTTATAAGTTATAGTTAAGAAGTTAGTTATGAGTGAGCGTTAATGTGAGTTAGTTTTGAGTTGGAGTTAATGTGAGTTAGTTATGAGTTAAAGTTAAAGGTTTGAGTTAATGTGAGTTAATTATTATGAGTTAGAGTTATGAGTTAAAGTTAATGTGTTAGTTATGAGTTAGAGTTAAGAAGTTAGTTATGAGTTAAAGTTATAGGTTAGAGTTAATGTGAGTTAATTATGAGTTAGAGCTGTGAGTTAAAGTTAGTGTTAGTTATGAGTTAGAGTTTAGAAGTTAGCTATGAGTTAATATTATAAGTTAGAGTTAATGTGAGTTAGTTATGAGTTAGTCATTATGAGTTAGTTGTGAGTTAAAGTTAATGTATTAGTTAAGCTTTAGGTTAAGAAGTTAGTTATGAGTTAAGAGTTAATGTGAGTTAGTTATTATGAGTTAGTTGTGAGTTAGAGTTATAAGTTGGAGTTAATGTGAGTTAATCATTATGAGTTAGTTATTGTGAGTTAGTTCTGAGTTAAAGTTAATGTGTTAGTTATGCGTTAGAGTTAAGTAGTTAGTTATGAGTTAAGAGCTAATGTGAGTTAGTTATGAGTTAGAGTTATGAGTCATAGTTACTGTGAGTTAGTTATGTATTCAAGTTAATGTTAGTTACGAGTTAGTTAATATGTTAGTTATGAGTTAGAGTTAATGTGAGTTAGTTATTATGAGTTGGAGTTAATGAGTTAGTTATTATGAGTTAGTTAGTGAGTTAGTGGGATGTTTTAATTCTTTAGTGATCCCTCCTGTCAGAACAGATGCTTACTGAACCAGCCAATCAGAAGGAAGCAGACCAACAGGAGTTAGAGTTACTGAAGTTTTTGTGAAGAAAATCAAAATAAAACGTTTCATTCTGAGCCTTCCACACTTTTCTTTTTGTGTGTTTGATGTTTGAACCTACAGAAGTGCTTCTCATGTGAAACAGTAAAAGTTTGTCCYGTTCTGGAATAAAGTGAGCAGCTCTCTGCTTTTATCTTGTGATGAAGTCAAACAGGAAGTCCAGATGATGAGATCTGCAGCGACCCCCAGGATAAATCCTCTCCCAGCATGCTCTCTGCCTTCACGCAGCTCCGCTCCTCAACATGATTTAGCAGCTTCAGCGGCATCGATCGGCCGCGCTGCAGAGAAAAGACCCGAGGAGGAAGAAATATTACCCATCATCCCCTTGGAGCGGGGTGGCGGGGCCATGACTCAGGACGGACCGAGGTCTGCGTGAGTCGGGTTCAGTTTTTGTTTCGTGTTGAGTTTGTCTCAGTTTCTGATCCAACTTTAACTCAATGTGTGTGTGTGTGTGTGTGTGTGTGTGTGTGTGTGTGTGTCTTCACAGCAGCAGCAGGTTGTGTGCTTGATTTAAACCCCGCCCCCTCCTGGGACAGAACAGAACATTTATCAGACCAGTTCAGTAGCGACCCCCCCCCCCCTTGCATGATTCAGCAGCTTAAAACAAAGAGCATCAGCCTGAAACCACGGCAACAACAGGGGGCCATAGGGGGGTCAGGGGGCTTCTGATGGTGGAGGGCACTTTCACACACTCCCCCTCCCTGCAGCCCCCTCCTGCATCAGTCACCAGATTAATTAAATATGCTAATGAGGCGTGGGAGCAGACTGGACTGTCTGAACCTCCCCAAAGAAACAAAAAACCCCAAACTGAAACCATCTGCTGCAACTGTTAAACAGCAGCTTTTATTTTGAAATACTTCCATCTGCTGATCAGTCTGCAGCTTGTTGGTTACAAAATAAAATGTTTTTATTTTTCTGCTGGCCTTTTAAAATAAACACAAACATCATCACCATCATCATCACTATCATCATCATCATCATCATAATCACCATCATCACCATCAACATCTTCATAATCATCATCATTATCACATCATCACCATCAACATCATCATCATCACAATCACCATCACCATCATCACCATCAACATCATCATCATCACTATTATCATCATCATCATCATCTTCATAATCATCATCATTATCACATCATCACCATCAACATCATCATCATCACCACCATCATCACCATCATCATCACCATCATCACCACCATCATCACCATCAACATCATCACTATTATCATCATCATCATCATCTTCATAATCATCATCATTATCACATCATCACCATCAACATTATCATCACCATCAATATCATCATCACCATTATCATCATCAACATCTTCAACATCATCATCATCACTGTTATCATCATCATCACCATCATCAGCATCAGCATCATCACCATCATCAGCATCAGCATCATAATCATCATCATCATTACTATTATCATCGTCATCACCATCATCATTATAATCATCATCACTATTATGATCATCATAACCATAATCATCATCACCATCAACATAATCATCATCTTCACCAGCATTGCCATCACCATCACCATCATTATCATCATCACCATCAACATCATCACTATTATCATCATCATCATCATCTTCATAATCATCATCATTATCACATCATCACCATCACTATTATCATCACCATCAATATCATCATCACCATTATCATCATCATCTTCAACATCATCATCATCACTGTTATCATCATCATCACCATCATCAGCATCAGCATCATAATCATCATCACCATCATCATTATCATCATCATCACTATTATGATCATCATAACCATAATCATCATCACCATCAACATAATCATCATCTTCACCAGCATTGCCATCACCATCACCATCATTATCATCATCACCATCAACATCATCATTATTATTATCATCACCATCAACATCATCATCACCATCATCATCTTCACCATCACTATTATCATCATCACCATCAACATCATCATTATGACCAGCATCACCATCACCATCAACATCATCATCATTACCATCATCATCGCCATCACCATCATTATCATCACCATCACTATTGTCATCATCACCATCATCAACACTGTCATCATCATCA
>NW_013953599.1:19927-27868 GCF_001266775.1 Austrofundulus limnaeus
CATCATCACCACTGTCATCACCATCATCATCATCACCATCATCATCATCACCATCATCACCACCATCATCACCACTATCATCATCATCATCATCACTATCATCATCATCATCATCATCATCACCACTGTCATCACATCATCATCATCACTATCATCACCATCATCATCATCATTATCACTATCGTCACCATCATCATCATCACCATCACCATCATCACCACCATCACCATCACTGTCATCATCATCATCACTGTCATCATCATCATCACCATCATCACCACTATCATCATCACTATCATCACCATCATCATCATCATCATCACATCACTATCATCACCATCATCATCACTATCATCATCATCATCATCATCAACACTATCATCACCATCATCATCATCACCATCATCACCACTATCATCATCACTATCATCATCATCATCATCATCATCATCACCACTATCATCACCATCATCATCATCACAGTCACCATCATCACCACTATCATCATCATCATCACCATCATCATCATCACCATCATCATCATCATCACTATCATCACCATCATCATCACTATCATCATCATCATTGTCATCGCCATCATCATCATCATCACTATCATCACCATCATCACCATCATCATCATCATCACATCACTATCATCACCATCATCATCATCATCATCATCACCACTATCATCACCATCATCATCATCATCATCACTATCATCATCATCATCATCATCACATCACTATCATCACCATCATCATCATCATCATCACTATCATCATCATCATCACATCACTATCATCACCATCATCATCATCATCATCATCACCGCTGTCATCACCATCATCATCATCATCACCACCATCATCATCATCATCACCACTATCATCACCATCATCATCACCCTCATCATCATCACCATCATCACCCTCATCACCATCACCACTATCATCACTATCACTGTCTTCTCCAGTGTCTCCAGCTGCATTCATGCAGACACGTCAACATCATGTTTACCGGAGAGGCTGTAAACAACAACAACAACCTGCCTGCTCATTGTGTCTGCTGGACTTGGGAAGATGTGGAAGCCTCAACATAGAGATTTACAAGTAAAGAACTTATAACCAAATCAAAACAATGTATAATCTTCTGTTTGACACTCAACACTCACTGGAACACAAACACTTTGTCATCAGACCATTACACCTTCAGGTACAACATGTCCCCACAAGGACAAAAGGAAAAGACAAGGAACAAAAAGACACCAAAGATGCCCTCCAGTGGAGATCTGCACTGGACTGTTGTCTAAACACCAGTCCACAGAACAGAACGGAGCGTAGAGCAAACACAAACACATCACCATCTTATATCTTATTGACATTATTTATCAGGTCAGTCCCAGTGACATCACAGATCTGTTTTTAAAGGGCAGCCTATTGTAAGTTTTTACAGGTGGGAAAACCGGAGAACCTGGAGAAAACCCACACAAGCACAAGGAGAACAGGCAAACTCCACACAGAAAGACTCCAGGTCTGAACCAGGGATCGAACCCAGGACCTTCTTGCTGTGAGGCATCAGTGCTAACCACTGAGCCATCGTGCTGCCATGTTGCTGGAGTCTCTGAGGAACTCAGGAGGATTTTCTCCAAACACAAGATCTTGGTCCGTTTCAAACCCAACAGGACCTTCAGACAGGGCTGGGCCACACGGCTGAAAAATGTATCACAATATAAACCTTTTCTATTGGTCGACTGATGGACAACGTCTCCCAACCCATGAAGCTGTGGCTGAACTGCAGAGCTCCTTCAGTGACAGACTGCTGCATCCCAGGTGAACAAAGGAGCCTTATCACAGATCCTTCCTCCCAGCAGCTGTCAGACTCTATAACCAGCACCACGCCCACAAATCACTATAAGTGTTAACAAATATCACAATAAGTGTTTACACATCTGCTGCACAATCATTTGTACTGTTACTGTTCATTGTCATAACTCACCTGAACAATCATTTGTACTACTGCTCACTAATATCATCAGTAATCTGACCAATCCCCTGCTCTGTTATTACCCATTACCCTGCTGTAATTACACATCTGTTTGTCTACATTCAGATTGTCCACTTTACACTTGTGTGTCTGTTCAGATTGTTTTCCACTGAAAACAAACAATTTCTGATTCTTAATATCAGATTCTGATAGTCTACTGTCTTTAAAACAATACACATTGTTTTCTATCCTTGCACAATTCTTTATATTTTATTTTGTATTATTAGTACTCATATCATGGTTAGTCGGTGTTAATTTGTTTTGTGCACTATCTATAGTTTGTAAAGTAACAAGTGTCTGAACCTCTGTACAGATGCTGCTGTGACACCTGAGTTTCCCCTCTGTGGGACAATAAAGGCTACTTCTATTCTATTCTATTCTATTCTATTCTATTCTATTCTATTCTATTCTATTCTATTGATCATTACTGGTAAGTTTTAGACATCAGTCTGACTCCTGTTGAATTGAACCGATCTGAAATGATGCCAAACTGCTGATCTGTCCTCTTTTGTCCACAGAAGCCGTCACTTCTTTCACTCTGTGCCATTGTTTTTCTTTTTTCTTTTTAAGCACTTATGAGAGATGCTGCTGAAACATGAAACTGCTACTGCACATGCTAGCTTACCTTGTTTATCTGCAGGTTTTTATCACTCAAATGTGCTGACAAGGAGTAAGAAACCCCATTTACACATTTCAAAATAAAGCAGAAGGATTATATTTTAGCAGGAATTTTTCATCTATTAGTAGCTTGAAGCTTTTATTTTGAAGGTACACCTTAGCTTTCTGTATTGTTTAGTAGAAAGATCCTAGCTTATTTTACCAGAAAGTTATCAACCGTTAGCAGTTAATAACTAGTGAAATTATCCATGTTATATTGGACATGTTTCCTGTTGATACTGGATGTGTGTTTATCGTCATTATGTCATTATCCTACCCACAGACAGAGGCTGGGCCAGCCTACAGGCTTAGGATTAGGATTAGACCCAAGCTGAGCAGTGTGGTGTCTGCACTTCACTGAAGGGAGGAATATTCAAACATCTATATAAGAAGATGTTTGAGGTCCTTTTAGGGAGGACTCAGTTAATCCATGACTGATCAGTTACCTTTAATGGCAGACATGTAGGCCTTCATCTCCCTCTGCAGCCGAGCACCTTCAGACTGACAAAACAAAGAGAAAACAGTTAGCCAAGGCTTCATCCAGCACTCCAGTTCAGGTCTATTCAACTCGTCTGCTGGGCCAGATTAGAAAATGTTGAGATGCCACTGGGCCGAAGACCCCCCTACTTTTATTATTTCTTGAGATTAACTTTAAATATGCTACCACATGAACAAAATCATAGAAATACATGAATGAATTCACAATTTATATTGCATCATTTATTGATGAGTAAAATGTTTGAAGTGCATTGCAAACTTTAACATTTGGTCCAAACCTTGACAAGAACATTTTAACAAGGTACAGTATATAACACACACGTTTAATAAAAAAAGGTTAGACAACTTTTGTCAACAGTAAAATCTTCACATTTTATGTTTGCAAAAATATATTTGTTGAACTAGAAAGGCCAACTGAAGCAGTGCATTAAGTTTTACAATAAAAGAAATCGCACCAAGTGAACATTTAATAACTGTAACATTAAAGTTTCTGCATATTGAAATGCTGACTCAATGACATGAGTGTGAAAAGTGACACATTTTGTTTTGAACAATAGCAGTGACGTTTGGCTCATGTGAAGTCGGTGCAACACGAAGGCAGTGGTTCAGGGTTGAGTCAGTCATGGAGCGTCGCAGGTTTGATTTGATTCTGTTCATGTGTTGATTCACACACAWATGTGGAGCCAAACATGCTAAGCACAGTAACAGCCACTTTCTTAAGGTTTGGGAACTGGTGAACATTTATGTCACTCCAAAACTTAATGGTCCATTTGTGYGCAGCTCTTCAGGCAGCGACAGTGATGACTGCATGTCCACAAGTTCAAGAACCAACTCCCCCTCCTCAACAGAAGGGACCACTCCCTTTGCGCTGGCGGACAGATTGTTGTCTGTAGCAGAGCAGCAAATGGTTTTTGGTAAATCACCTCTGTGGGGAGTGAAAGGCCATTCAGTCGGCTGGCAAAGCTGTCTTTTAGTTTCACAACTAAATCCATCATCGCTGCTGTGACAGCTGCCGTATGTGTGATGCATTTGTGGAGCGTAGGAAAATGCAACATTCTTCCTGAGCTCAAGTCGGCAGAAAATATTTCCAGTTTGGCTTGAAATGTGTGCGTCTGTTCCACCAGATCAATGATGGTTTTCTCTCTGCCCTGCAGTCCGAGCTTTAACTGATTTAAGTGTTTGAACAMATCAGAAAGGAAACACACATCTGCCATAAAGTCCGTGTCCATCATGTGGTTTAGGTGCGCCTCCGCCTTTTGTTTTGCTTCATGAAGGAAAACTTTAATCTCCTCCTTGAGCGCACAGAAGCACTCCAGTGAGTTCCCTTTGGAGAGCCATCTAATGTGGCTGTGGAGAAGTCGTGATGTTCTGCAGACATGTCAGACAGCAGCTCCTGAAACAAGCCATGCTGGAGGCTTGAGGTTGTGTGTGAAGTTTATAGTCACCATAACGTTGTCCATTACACTTTTAAAGTGTCCGTTCAGTTTGGCACACAGCACGGTCTGGTGCACAATACAGTGTAACGCTGTCATCCTCGGAGCCACAGCTGTCAGTCCACTCACCTTCCCAGTCATGGATGGACCAGTCAGAGCGTACAGACCCGGGTCACATCTAACCCGCTGTCTGAAAGAAAGCTGAGATTTTATGAAAGAACACCTGGCCTGTAGTGGCACCTCTGAGGGGTAGAAGGCAGAGCAGCTCCTCGTGAAAACACCAGTGTTCTGCATCATAGAAGTGCACACACACACACACACACACACACACACACACACACACACACAACTGTGCCGTGTCACACTGATCTGTTGACTCGTCCACTGCTGCTGACAGGGTTTCAGCTTTGTTCAGGTCCATCAGCAGAGCCTCAAACATCTGTTGCTAATATTTCCACTCTTCACCTGTTTGAGGGGTCTGAGAGGGGCACGCTTTTCACTGCAGGTGTCACACTGGCTTTGATTTTATCGTCGTGGATTACCTCGTCTAACATTGCACCCATGCAGTCTGACAGGTTCAGAGTCAGTGAAGGTCTTTTTTTCTTTGTTAAAGTCCAGGACCCTCACAGGGAGGCGCCTGGCCCCCTCTTGTGCTGTCCATGTCCTTACTAATGTAGAACTCCTGTTAGAAGATGCTAGCAGGCTCTGTCCCTTCAGGTAATGTTGTCCCAAGAGCTCGTTGTTTGTCAACATGGTGCCTCTGAACGTTACATCCTTTAAACCCTGACAGGTTTTCATTTCAGATCAAACACAGAGGTCAGAGTTCAGTCTTTCAGGTAAAAAACACCTTAATCAGTCCAGGCAGGGTTAAAACGCCCGTTTTACTTCTCAATGTTACGTTTCTGACCTGTTAGCGACATCTTTTCACGGTTGTTACTATTCTGGGCTGGCGTTGCTACGATACCAGCAGCGGTGCGTTCACGTACAAGAGAAAGGGTGGGAATTTTTAAAACTCTCACAGCAAATATGATTTAAATGTGTTTTTGTGGTTTACGTTGGGTCAGTCGGGGGTGGGCCAGTCAAGGACGGTCAACAGGCCAGATGTGGCCCGGGGGCCGCCTATTGAATAGCCCTGATGTACAGAAATTATAAATCCAGAACCTGGACCTTTTAGCGTTAGCCGTTAGCTTCACCAGGTGATCACATGGTCACCTGGTGAAGCTCAGTCCAGATGTTCTGTAGAACCTCCCTGGAGGACAGGTTAGACTCCTCCTCCTGTCATCAGGCTGCAGACAGACCTTCTCCTTCATCTGCTCCTCACGCTTCATCTGCTCCTCACGCTTCATCTGCTCCTCAGGCTTCATCTGCTCCTCAGGCTTCATCTGCTCCTCAGACTTCATCTGCTCCTCACACTTCATCTGCTCCTCAGACTTCATCTGCTCCTCACACTTCATCTGCTCCTCACACTTCATCTGCTCCTCAGGCTTCATCTGCTCCTCAGGCTTCATCTGCTCCTCAGGCTTCATCTGCTCCTCAGGCTTCATCTGCTCCTCAGACTTCATCTGCTCCTCAGACTTCATCTGCTCCTCACACTTCATCTGCTCCTCAGACTTCATCTGCTCCTCAGACTTCATCTGCTCCTCACACTTCATCTGCTCCTCACGCTTCATCTGCTCCTCAGACTTCATCTGCTCCTCACACTTCATCTGCTCCTCACGCTTCATCTGCTCCTCACACTTCATCTGCTCCTCAGGCTTCAGTTGTCTCATCCTGGGCTTAGAACCCAGGACTGTGTCTACACACACTACACACACTACACACACACTACACACACACACTACACACACTTCACACATGTCCACACACACTACACACACTACACACACTACACACACTACACACACTACACACACACTACACTCCAGGACTGATCCTGAAGACCAAACTGGACCATTCAGAACATTTTCTGACTGGATGTAAAATGTAAAAGTTTTAATCCATCATGTGACCCAGTCCATGTTCTGATCCGAACAACTGATGAGACCTGAGCTGTGGTGTGTTCAAGTCCAGAGGAAACTCCGCTTTTTCTGTTTTTACCACACTGGACCTGTCTGGACCTGTCTGGACCTGTCTGGACCTGACTGGACCTAACTGGACTTGGTGAACCTGTTGTAGAACTCAGCTTCCTGACAAAGATCAGCTGGAACAACAGAACAGATTTAAATAAAAGAATCAAAGATCAGAGTCCAGAACCTGAACCAGAATCTGAACCAGAACCTGAACCAGAATCTGAACCAGAACTAGAACCAGTGCTGGACCTTCAGAGAGATGAACTGAAGCAACGCTGAGTGGACCACAGAGCTCTGGTGCTACAGGAGGTTCTACTGGACCAGGACTGTTGTTGTTGTCGTCCTTGTTGTTGTTGTTCACTTGGTTGGATGTGTTGGTTGTGAGTTACACACGTCTACACACACTACACACATGTCTACACACACACACACACACACACAACCACACACGTCTACACACACACACACACAACCACACACATGTCTACACACACACACACACAACCACACACATGTCCACACACACACACACACACACACACACACACACACATGTCTTACCTCCTGTCTCCTGAAGTTCACCACCACCTGTTCAAACTGTTCGTCTTTCGTTTCATCAGCTTTACCCAACTTCTGTAGAACCTGAGGGAACATTTAACACACCTGGTTACCTGAACACACCTGGTCCCAGTTCTAGCCTACAGACCTACAGACCCCACAGACCCTACAGAACCTACAGACCCGACAGAACCTACAGACCCTACAGACCCTACAGAACCTACAGAACCTACAGACCCTACAGACCCTACAGAACCTACAGACCCTACAGAACCTACAGAACCTACAGACCCTACAGACCCTACAGACCCTACAGACCCTACAGAACCTACAGACCCTACAGACCCTACAGACCCTACAGAACCTACAGACCCTACAGACCCTACAGACCCTACAGAACCTACAGACACTACAAAACCTACAGACCCTAAAGACCCTACAGACCCTACAGAACCTACAGACCCTACAGAACCTACAGACCCTACAGAACCTACAGACCCTACAGACCCTACAGACCCGACAGAACCTACAGACCCGACAGAACCTACAGACCCTACAGACACTACAAAACCTACAGACCCCACAGACCCCACAGACCCTACAGAACCCACAGACCCTACAGACCCTACAGAACCTACAGACCCTACAGAACCTACAGACCCTACAGAACCTACAGA
>NW_013953599.1:27878-34270 GCF_001266775.1 Austrofundulus limnaeus
CGTGACTTCAGTTTGGCTGCTTAGAATAGGAAGCATCGACAGGCTGGATCCAGACAGATGAACACGTGAGCAAAAACGGCTTTTAGAAAAAAAAATCAACAAGAAAGAAAGAAAAGAAGTTGGCGGCAGACATGGCATGCTCCAAGTTCGCTGGTAAAAGGAAGGTGGACAGTGAAATCTGTCAGTTTTAAGCGGAATGGACCGAACAATTCGCATTTATTCTCCCCTAACCAGCACAAGACCAGTGTGCTTAATATGCCATGAAACCATTGCTTTGGTCAAATTTTCCAGACGTCATTACGAGACCAAACACAAGAATTTTGAAGAGACTTTTCCTCAGATGTCAGAAGTAAGAAAGACAAAAATCAAGGGGCTGAAATCATCATATGAAGCAACAAGCAAAGTGCTGGTTACCTCTATGACGCAACAACAAAAAGCAAAGGAGTGCTCACTCTGAGTAGCGTGGGTCTTAGGTAAGCACAAGAAGCCTTTCTCCGATGCTGAAGTAATAAAAGAATGTCTCACTGAAGTAATGGACACCATGTTTGAAGGCAAAGAAAAAGATTTAATGACCGCTAAAATAAAGCAAATCCCACTTTCAGACTCCACAGCAAGAAAGTTGTCAGTTGCTATTGATGGAGCTCCAGCAATGATGGGGAAAGTAAAAGATTAGTTCAGCGCCTGAAAGTTCACCATCCTCACCTGATATCCTACCACTGCATAATTCACCAGTCAGTTTTTTGTGCAACTCTCAGAAAAGAGTACTCAGAAATTATGACAGAAATGATGAAACTTTTAAACTTCTTGAGAACATCCTCTGCACTGCAACATCGCTTACTGCGCTCATTCCTAACAGAAGTCAATGCAGCATTTGATGACGTGCTCCTCCACAACATCAGATGGTTGAGCAAAGGGAAGGTCCTGGAATGATTTTGGGCCATTAGGAATGAGCTCCAAGTGTTTCTGTCAGAGCAAAAGAGTGAAAAAGCAAAAATGTTCATGGAATACCTGCAAAACCCAGAAAGGATAGAAGCTTTTGAATTTTTGGCTGACATAACATCTCATCTCAATGAGCTAAACCGCACTATCATCTGGAGTGACCCGCCCAGTAGATCCGAGCTGTCACAGAAAAAAGTCCTGAATCGAGCTTCATGGAAATCCGACACCTGTCATAACGGCGAGTGGAAATTGCAGGGGAGCATTTACGAAAATGACCACCTCCACCCTAGCAATATATTTCATTTAGACAGCATTAACACGGATTGTGTGGCTTTTCGCACTGTTGTGTCAGTTCCTGTGATTGCGATGCACGCCATCTTGCGTGAGCATAACGCAGCTGCTGAGATCACGACCCTATTTCAGACCTGTCATCAATGGAATGATGTCGTGGCGATTAAAAAAAACATTGGATTTTTAACTCTTAATCCTCCACACATACACACACCCACAAGGCTCCACCCCCATCCCCTAGATCCAGCTCCGCCCCTTCCATTCTCTCTACAGTTTAAGAACAACAGGAATGCAGCACAAGTCTCAGAAGAAGTTCCGACCCAAAAAGACCGACAAGAAAATGTACCGACCGCTCCGACAGCCATCTCTCACAACGTTCTGGGGGGTGAGTAATGCCGATCTGCCTGAAGACTTCATGGGTTCTCCCCTCCACGCCTCCATGCCTCAGCTGCATGAGCTACATCCTGACTACTTCGCGGGTTACCTGCCCTCATCACAGCTGCCGGCTACAGCCCCTCACAGCTCACAGCTCGTAGATCTGCAGCTCCCGGTATTTGAAGAAGAAGAAGAACATGAAGAACACCTCCAGCTCCCGCTACTCGGTGCAGAAGACCTCCAGGTCCTGGAACAGGAAGCAGAGGCGGACCAGTTTCAGAGTGCTTGCATCGATTCGATAGGTGAGGACATCGTGAGATGGCTCTGCTCAAACCCTCACTTAGCTCCGGACACTGACAATTYGGAAGCAACACCTGAAATCTCACTGGTGAATGCAGAGCCTCCAGCGGAGCCCGGAGCAGAGCCCGGAGCGGCCTCTCAGGACCTGTTTGCGGAGCCCGCAGCAGCCTCTGAGCCTCAAAAGGCCTCACTTCCTCCTGCTTCACCAGCGCGGGAACCATCAACCAGCCCCGCTTCCTGTGGCGACTGGCTGGATTCGGAGGTGATTAAAACAGCCAAGATGACCATCTTTCATCTGCTCAACATGACTCTGGACTCTTACGTCCAGGAAATGTGTAACAGGTGCATTATAAACCATCCCAGCCAGTTACAGCATCTTTGTATGACGGTGCGAGATGAGGACGCGTTTTTCGGAGCGCATTATGCTGAAATCTTGAACAGGGTCATGAAGGCCCGGTTTGTATCCACCGTCCAGCTGATTCTCAGAGCTCGTGGCTTGCTTGTGGATGATTATGCAATAAAAGTCATCACACAGACTTTATTATTTCAACTCAGATTTGAGCTGAATGTTTTTGAAACGATTTACAATATGTACGAATCGATGCCAGAGTCTGAGGTGAAAAGTCTTGAACCGTTCACAAACTTTTACAATAGAATAAGCTTTATGTTTTCAAATTTTTTCTGAGTGATTTGAAATAATAGTTTTTACGTAGCGTGATTAGAAACTGTAGTTTTTTCCCCAGATCTACCTCCTACACTGATTTTTCATCTGATTTTCATTTATAATACAAAAAAGTTTGATTTGTTTTTGTTTTTCATGACCAGATGAATGTAATGTTTCATTTCTAATGATTTGCTTTTCTCTAAATCAAAACTGAATGTTGTTGTCTTTTTTTAAAATTTGTAACAAAAGTTATAACAAAAAAAGTATTGCAATATCTACCTCCTAGCTTTTTCTAGTCTACTAGTCATTTCTCTCAGACTCATTCGGGGCAGGATGGAAAAACAGAAAATCCTAAAACAGATTTATTACACCAAACAACCCTGGCAGTTACGGAGGTGTGCAGAGATTGAAATCAGCTGTGAGAGATCAAACTGGTTTGGATATCAAGTCTGATAAAATTAAAACATTTTTAATCAGTCAAGATGCATACACTCTGCACAAGCCAGCCAGGATACATTTTCCCAGGAATAAAGTTTTTGTCTCGGGCCCTCTAAAACAATTTCAGGCTGATTCATGTGATATGAACAGTCTTTCTGATTTCAACAATGGATACAGATTTTTATTAACAGTGATGTGTTTTCAAAGCGTGCTTACGTAAGAGTTCTGAAAAACAAAACAGCTGCTCAAGTTACGAACGCAATGGAATCTGTTTTCACGGAGAGCGGGGTGCCCAGAAAACTTCAAACGGACGCAGGAACGGATGTTTTAATAAGAAATTTCAGAGTTTAATGGACAAGCACAACGTGGTGCATTTCTACACGTTCAGCTATGTCAAGGCCACCGTTGTGGAGCATTTTAACAGAATGTTGAAAACCAGGATGTGGAAATACTTTACAGCTGAAAACACCCTCCGTTATGTGGACGCACTGCACGAGTTTGTAAGAAGCTACAACGAGTCTTTTCATTCCAGCATTAAAATGTGCCCTGTAGATATATCTGATGAAAACAAACTGCAGGTTTTACACAATTTGTACAGAGCTGTTAAACGAGTTAAATGCAAATTTAATCTCAAGAAAGGCGATCACGTTAGAATCTCTAAACTACTGGGTGTTTTTGATAAGRAATACCAGCAAAGTTTCACGAATGAAATATTTACAATCTCAGAATGCCTTTACTGAAATCCAGCTGTTCACAAAATAACCCAATTCACCCAAATCTCATCAGACATTCATTTGCTTCTTAGGTTGAGATCTAAGGATTTGTAGCATTTGTGGTAATTTCACCAAAATCTCATCACATATTAATTTGCTGCATAGGTTGAGATGTAAGTATTTTCAGCACATTGGTTACTTTTACCCAAATCTCAAAAGTATTTAATTTGCTTTTACCTTCCCCCTCCCCTTCTATTGTTATTTAAATAATGGAGAACCCATGCATTTTCTCCCACTTCTTAGTCAGATCAACTTATTTCCCTTCCAACTCAGACATAACATTTGCTGGTAAAGCACACTAGGTAAGTGGAACTGCAAATTTAATTGAAATGTTATGTTTGGTAATCTGTTGGTGCAACAGCCGGATGCAAACACATTCTTAAATGTTGTGTAGCTTAGCTTCTGTTTTGTCAGTAGGCTGCCAATATGAACTCACCTGATTCCTGTGTTGAGAAATAACAAATATGCTGCAAATCCTTGCATCACAGCCTTGAGATGCAAGCTCAACAGAAGCTTGAAATGCTTTTGAAATGCATATGCTGCAAATACTCAGATTTCACGCTATGTTGTGGTTACACTTTGAGGCTGAAATCGTAATCTTGCATATGCCGCAATCCATGGATGCAAACAGCAGACATTTCCAACCCTGGAAGGATTACTTGGGGCTCTCAAAAACTCTCAGGGAAATAAGAGGAAGCTTGGATCCAAGACTACAGATGCAGAAATGTCATTGCTCAGATCCAGATGACTTGCAAGAGGCCTTAATGTCTTTGCAGATTAAAGACAAAGGTTCAGAATGCATGCCAATTTACCACTCCCAAACCTTCCTGCCTGCTTCACAAGCTTTCCAGAATCCAGTTTCCTCTGTGTCAAAGGATATGGCCAATAAAAATGTTGTTGGTTACATGAGGCACCAAGAGACTTGGACAAGCCAATTCAAGTCTACTGAGCAGAAAATGATCTGTGGCTTCTGCAAAAAGAATGGGGAGTCTGAGCGGGTGTACACATCCCACTGGCTGAAGGACGAGGTCGGGGACATTTTATGTCCTTATTTTCAGCAATATGTGTCTTCTGTGTGGTGCCACAGGGCGCAAAGTTCACACAAAATGTTTCTGTCCCAAAGTGGAGAGCACATACAGTACATGTCTGCACATGTTAATCCATATCCAAGACCATGTTATCCATATCCAAGTCCATTTCCTGAGCAAAAAATGCTCTGTGCTTTCTGCTAAAAGAATGGGGAAGAGGAGCATGTGTATAGATCACATTGGCTTAAGAATGAGGTTGGGGACATTGAATGTCCTTTATTTCAGAAATATGTGTGTCCCTTCTGTGGTGCCATAGGGCCAAAAGTCCACAGTAAACGGTTCTGTCCCAAGAGGCCCAGCACGTACTCTTCCTTACATGTGTGAATTAAGGCTGCTGATTGGACATGAATACCCTTGTATTTGTACAAGTAACTTGTCAACATGAGTCCAGAGGGTGAAAACCCGATCAAAACCAGCTAAAACCAGTCAAAATATGTACAACGGGTCCAAAAACCCATCAAAACCTGCACATAACAGTCAAAGACCTGCTAAAATGTCGAGGATCCAGAGTGTCCAAAACCACTTCGTGAAGTGATGAACCTGAGCCCAGGTTTAATGCCCTAAAATGCAAAGATTACGGTATCACTAAACCTAATGTGACATAAAATGGACCTTACAGCAGCTGCGGCATATGTGCCTTCTTCTGTGCAGCATATATGGTGAAAGCTCAAGGAGGCGTTGGGAAGCATATGAAAATTAAAAAAACTTAACTTTGCTGTTTATACAGGATTATTTGCTGATTATACAGGATTAATAAGCTCAAAGAAAGAACTGAAACATTCCCAACTTTCAATCTGCCAAGAAATGGGCTGCGGGACGTCTGCAGCACATGCGCTGTGAGGGTTCACCACATGTGGTGGAAATAAAGAGAATACGTTGGGAAGTGTATGGAAATATGAAAAAATAAATCCTCAATTGGCAATCCACAAAGGATTAATGACTCAAAGAAGGATTTGGATTGTTCCCCAACATTCAATCTGCAAAGAAATGGGACCACGGATGAATGCAGCGCATGTGCTTGGGTATTGAGACAACGGAGGACAATTACAATGAAGCACCAGAGACTTCTTCATCTTCACCTCCAACCATTTCAGCCAGTTCTTATCGAAAACATGGTAAAGAAAATAGTGTGTTTGTGTTGGAGCTTTTCATTAACTGCTGCAATAATTTTCCTTCAAACCACCAAGCTCCTATAATAATTTTTCATACTAATAATGCATTTTTCTGTCAGGTTTGAGGTGTGTGAATGAGTCCAGATCTGGACGGAGGATAAAGTAAAAAGGATTTTACTAAACAAAAACAAAAAGTGTTTTCCTGTGTGGCTCCTCCCCCAGTTTACCCACCAGGACACCGATGGGTCTTGGAGAGGAGACAATGTCTCCCTCTTGGTTTGGAGGCGATGGACCGGACTTACAGCCACCTGGGGGTGGCCTTGTGTGGCCTGTCTCCTCCGGGAGACAGGTGCGGGAGCCTTTAGCTCGGTCTCTAGATGCCTTCCTTCCAGTGGTCGCTCCCTTCGTGAAC
>NW_013953599.1:38824-40106 GCF_001266775.1 Austrofundulus limnaeus
GGTTACCGCGCATAAAAAGGAGAAAGATGCCAGGCACCATTTTATTTTAGCTAGTAGCAGACACGACACGACGGATTTTCGACAGACACGATTTTTCTCTTCATATTCAAACGCGCTCACCATGGAAAAGAAGAGAAGATCTTCCTATGATGCCGCTTTTAAGCTGAAGTCTACTGAAATTGCTCAACAGGAGGGAAACAGAGCCGCTGCACGAAAGCTCGGCCTGAACGAATCGATGGTTCGGCGTTGGAGGCGGCAGCGGGAAGAACTCGTTCAGTGCTAGAAGACGAGAAAAGCTTTCAGAGGACATAACAGTAGGTGGCCTGAACTGGAAGATCTTCTTGAGGATTGGGTAAATACCCAGATAGCAGACGGCCGAGGTGTATTCACCGTCCAAATCCGCCTGAAAGCCAAAGCACTGGCTCTCCAGATGAACATCGAAAATTTTCATGGCGGACCGTCCTGGTGTTTCAGGTTCATGAGAAGAAAGAACCTGTCCATCAGGACACAAACAAATCTCTGTCAGCAACTCCCCCCAGACTATCAGGAAAAACTCACAAATTTCAGACAGTTTGTTGAAACGAAGATCGCAGAGAACACCTTTGGACCGGACAACATAATAAATATGGATGGAGTTCCACTAACATTTGATATGCCTCTGACCAAAACCGTAAACAAGACTGGTGAGTCTTCCATTATGGTGAAAACAAAGGGACACGAGAAGACACATTTCACCTGTGTGCTGGGCTGCACTGCTTCTGGAAAGAAGCCCCCCCCCCCCTGATGGTGATTTTTAAGCGCAAAACTATGCCGAAAGACCAACTCCCAAAGGACATTGTTGTGAAAGTCAACCAGAAAGGATGGATGGTAGAAAATCCAATGAAGGACTGGTTAACTGAGAGCTACGGAAAGTGCCCAGGAGGATTTTTCCACCAGAAAAAAGTGCTGCTTGTTATGGACAGTATGGGTGCCCACATCACGGATTTGGTGAAAGCAGCTATCAGGAAAACCAACTCAATTCCTGCTGTTATTCCTGGAGGTACCAAAAAGTTTTTGCAACCGCTGGACATCAGTGTCAATCGTGCATTTAAAGCAGCACTCAGGGGCGAATGGGAGGCTTGGATGACTGACGGGGACAAATCCTTCACAAAAACTGGCCGAATGCGAAGAGCGTCATTTCCTGATGTCTGCCAGTGGATCCTAACAGCGTGGAGCAGAGTGAACGAGTCCACCAACACAAATGGGTTCCGAAAGGCTGGACTGCTACGTGAAGCGGGCACCA
>NW_013953599.1:46497-48129 GCF_001266775.1 Austrofundulus limnaeus
ACTTATGATACTGTTAACACTACTCTACACTACTACTGAAGACTGGAGCCAAGTGGAGAACAAACCTTCAGATGGTTGAAGTACAGTTGGAGACGTCTTCATGACCTGCGGAACATCAGGACTAATGCTGGAGCTTTCTGATACATGTGTGCATTAAGATGTCAGAAATATTCAGAAACACCATGACAGGGCAGAGCAGGGAGATGAAAATGAATCAATGAGAATATTAATTTCATTTTAGTGACCGTTGAAAGAAATATCAATAAAAATAATTTTAATAAAAAGGAAGTATGTATGTCACAATGTAGTAGTAATAATAGTAGTACACTATATTATGTGTTAAAAAGTGTTATTTGCGATATGTTTCATTAAATATTTTAACAATTTACTGCCCCACCCCCTTTTTTTACTATATTCATTGTTTCACTTATCACTCACAGCTCATAGTTAGGTAAAAACAAAAGTGTTGAATATTAAAAAAATATTTATTAAAGTAAAACCATCAATGTCAAATAAATGAAAACTTCTAGGTAAGCTTTAATATGAACAGACTAAACATCCTGAGTTTAATATATATGTCAAGGCCTGGTGTTTGACTTCCTCAGCTCTAAACAGGACATTTTAAAACTCTACATTGATTCGGACAGTTATCTCATCCCATACCAAATATAAACAACAATTTGCTGAAGGGAAAAGCATTTGGAGGCTTTTCAGGGTCAATTCTGAGAAATGTGCCAGGAGGAAGATTCAGATGATCAACATCCAGTAGCGTTTCAGCCACCAACCAGCAGATCTGTGGACTGGTCAGCAGGATTCATCCAACCACCAACTCAACAGTTAATCTACAGACACAGGTCAGACACACAACTGCCACTTTCTTTCTTTTGTTGAGTCATTGCACAGATCTTTTTTAAATAATGATGGTAGTATTTATTTATTTTATTTAATGTTTGGTGCATTTGTTAATGCAAAAATAGCTGTAGTATTTTATTAAAGTTTTAATATATCCTCTTACCATTTACTTCTGTGTTTATATTCTAAAATTTGCTAATCTATTTTCAAAACAAGATGGAGAGTTTTTTTTTTTAAATAAAGAGAAGTGCACTTGCAATACTGAAATATTTTTCATTTCTGGGAGGGGGAGGGCACCACAAAGCAGTTGTGATTAAGGCACCCAGATGACAGAACCAGGCCTGGAATCAATGATTTAAACAACTCAAGAAAAACTAATTCACAGTGTCGTGTCGTGTCGTGTCGTGTCGTGTCGTGTCGTGTCGTGTCGTGTCGTGTCGTACCATAACAGAAGCTATGTTCCAGTGAAGATCTGATCTCAGCAGCTGCCTTAAAAAGCCCATGAAGCTCATCAAGAGGATGAGCTGCAGCTGCCATCAATTAGCTGCCCAGAGCCAATCAGAACGGAGAAGCTGATTTCCCACACAGACAATTAAAAGTAGTCTCAAAAAACACTTTCAGCATTCATATTTGCCAAGTTAAGCTAAAATATTAGTCTACAGATGACAAAAAACTAAGAGCCATTTGGGAGCTGAAAGTAGTGATGGGCAAATGAGGCTTTTCTGAAGCACTGAAGCTTGCTTTGAAAAAGGGTTCATTACTCGAAGCTTTCCAACACAG
>NW_013953599.1:49421-50659 GCF_001266775.1 Austrofundulus limnaeus
TGACTTTTACCAAACGAATCAAGCTCCGACACAGTGCTTCTGAAACAGTGTGTTGTTGTTTTTAATACATGCACCCAAGCTTCAGCTTCAAACTGCCCATCACTAGCTGAAAGAGTCGGTTCTTCTTTGGGAGCCGTTCTACAAGAGCCGGTTCTCATAAAAGAGCCAAACTTCTCATCACTAGTTCAAGGTCACATATTATTCTTTAAACAAGCTGTAAATTTTTTTGTAAATTATAAATTTTAAAAAATATAATCTGAGTATCTTGTTTTTAACAAAACAAGGAAATTCTAACAGAATCTATTTCTCCAAATTACAGAAAGTTGTTTACGTTCACAGGAAACTCAATATAAATATACTGAATGCGTTAAAATCCATAAACATAATTAGATCAGTGTAGTAATTATAAGCACTTGTTTTTATCTGTGTCTTTGTTTATAAGGATATTTTATTTCATAACCAAAAACAGCAGATTCCTTTCAACTAGTTAACATTTTTAAAATTCACTAGTAACATCAAAAGACTTGATCTTGACTGACTAGTGACCATTTGAGGTTTTTCAAACATCATTGACTAGTGACATTTACCTGTGCACAAGAGTTCAGGTATTTTCCACGCAGAGACATAAAAACTCACTTTCATGGTGGCATTCTCACTTTTTCAGGAATGTTTGATTATTGTGACAGTCCTGCCTTAAGTACATGAAAATGCTCAGAAAGTGCTACAGCTAGCTGCCTGTACACAAAATGTGTTGCTAACAAGAATGTTTGTTCAAGTAGTGCAAAAATCATTGACGTCCATTTTTGCCCCATCATGAAAAGATCATAATTATAGAGGTAGTATGATCTCATAGTGGAGTTTAGATCAGGCCTAAAAACATCAGCCTGACCCAGCCTGAGCCCGAAGATGTTTTGTCCAAGGCTGATCAAACACAACTAAATAACTTTAGAGACACAAGCCTGAAGTAAACCCAACATTGTAAATTATGTGTTTATGCACGTTTAAGTACACCTGTCATCAATTTTCATTGTATTTATTCTGTTTTTGTTTGTATTGAAGGCTTTCAGTGTTTTTGTTTGAGTTTTTATTTTCAGCATTTAGAAAAAAAACTCTCAGCTCAATGTTAGGACTCTTGTCTGATTTCAATACTGAATCTATTAATAGTCAGTTACAAGCAGATCTTCAGACAGTTCATGGTTGGCTTCAAGATAATCTTTTGTCAATTAATGTTAAAAAAA
>NW_013953599.1:53119-61645 GCF_001266775.1 Austrofundulus limnaeus
GGACGTCCTTCGTCGCGGCGCTGTGACGTATGCGGCTGACAAATTCGGCCTTCGGAGGACCCGTCCTGTTGTTTTGGACACAGCGTAATCTTTAAAAATTGACTCCGGTGCTGCTCCGGTGTCCGGCAAAAATAGGATCAGTATAGGAGACAGTGTTGCCAGATCTCGCACAAAAACAAGCAACCAGCTGAATGAAAACACGCCCAAAATAAACCCAACGGGCAAACCCCCACATTGTGTAAAATAAAGGTCAGTTGTACCAGTACTGTATTAATAAATACATTTATTTTTGCATTATAAATGAGCAAAAGCAAAATTATGATTAAAAATGACCATAAAAATTAATAACTTTAATTGTTTGAATAATTTAAATTATTTTAATAACAATTTTAAACTCTGATCATAAAAGTGTATTTTGCAGCAAAATGACAGCACAGTCAACAAAAACTCCCAAAAAATCTTTGTGTGCTTTTTCCCCTCACTCTTTATTAAATTTTTCCTCATTTTCCTGACTTACTGCAACTCATTCTCACTCTGTTTTGTCACTTATATCCAGAGGTGAAGAAGTAGGTTTTGCTGATATTACGATAAAAAAAAAAAAATTGGCTCTGGCTCATATTGTTCTCTTCCATTCAATTCATGCAATTTATTCAGCAAATTCCAAACAAATTAAAACATCATTATTTTACTGTACTTGTATCCCAATGCAAGCAGCATATTTTATTTTTTWAATTTTTTTATGTCTGTGCACCACCTGTGTAAAATGGCCCAGTCCATTAAATCAAGTGCACTAATCCCCACTGTGCAGAGTTCTGTAGGGCTGCAGCTAACGATTATTTTAGTAGTCAAATAATCTGTCGATTATTCTGACGATTAATCTAGTAATCGGATATAAAAAATTGTCATGTTCTGCAGTAATTAATTAAGCTTATTTTATGAGAAATACAATTATTTAATATTGTGAAGGGGTAATATATACTTGCTGATGACTCTGCTGCAATCAAAATAAAATTACACCAGTTGTATTAATTAATGCATTTTAAACTCCGTTTGTTTGTATTTATGAATGTGTGGTTTGATGAGGCATTAATTTAAAACACTCTGTCACTGAATCATTTTTAACCATCACAGAAAAATCTAAATGCTTAAATTTGTTGTTATGGACTGGAAAACTGAATTTTTTTGGGTGGGGGTGTTTAGAAATGTAATAAGTACAATGGGTAATATAAACTTTTGGGTGTTGCAATTGAGTTTTGCAGAGTTCACTTGTTAAATGTAACAAAAAACTCATATTTTTTAAGACTGTTATTAGGTTGGTGCAGGGCTCCCATTTAGGCAATAAAAGATTTAGTCTTGACTGCTTAGTTACAAACAGATATGACTAGTGATGAAGTCTAAAATCATAAAAAGCAGCAGCAAATAATTAAAGAAATCCAACTATCTTGTATAAATACTTTTAAACTTGAAACATTTACTCCAAGTATCATTTAAATTAAGATAATAGCATACAAACAAATAAAGTGTTTCAGCTCCAGCTGTTGATCTGTTGCTGTGCTTTTATTTTAATCTGACAAACTTATATTAAGTCTTGTTTTAAATCACACAACTTACACACTGTTTAATAAAACCCTGCCAGGTCACCATGATTAGTCAGCACAATAACATTAGTTTAAATATACCTCCTCCTTGTACATCTGGAACAGGACAGATTATCACAAATTTAGGTAAACATATTTTGCAAAGGGAACGTGAACGATACCTGTTACCTCCGGACGTGTTCGGTACATGCAGCAGTGTGTTTGTTCCGGTGCAGAAACATGGCGGATGTGAAGCGTACYGCGCGTTGTCGTCTTCTGTTTAATTTTAAATGTTCCCATACTTTTAATTCGTCGTCTTTTGGGCGCTTCGTTTCAGCACTCTTCGTCTTCTTCTAAAGCTAAATATAGCGCTTAGCAAGCATACACGCGTGACGCAGACAATGTAACTGTTAGCAGAAGCGCTAACATAGTAGCATTGGGTGTAACACAAAAAACATTCTGGGTGGACGAAAATGCGCTGATTATAGCATGTGTTTTTTTTACGAAGCTTCGAGGCAGATAAGTTTGCCTCGAGGATTTTTTGTAATCAAATTACTCAAATTATTCGAGGAATCGTTCAGCCCTAGATTGCTGAACTGGTCCTGAAGCAGTTTATTTATTTTTTTTAGCTTTGTTGTGTTATTGAACAAAATGGAACTCTGTGCATTGTTGCCCAAATCAAATTCTGGAAGTGGTCATTCAACTAGATCTGTTACAAAAGGACAACTGATATTACCAACTTTTAAAAACTGTTACGGCCAGAGGTCTTTCTTCTATGTTTATACTAAAGCATGGAATGACATTCCTCAAAACATAAAGTCCATTTCAAAACTACAGCCCTTTAAGAAGAATCTTGTCTGCCATCTGCTGGACACTTTTTGTTGTGCTCATATTTAGACGTCCTATTWTGCAAATGCTGCCTTCCTGAAATTTGGTATGCTTGTTTGTCTTTGTGTCTATGGTGTATAATGATGTGATTGTGATGCTGTATTTCTGAGTGTTTTATGTGCTGCAGAACAGAAATCTGCTGTAAAACAGCAATCATGCTGAGTCAGGCTTGATTTTTAGTAATCTTTTCCTGTTAAATAAATAAATCAAATCAAATCAAAATAAAATTCAACACAGCTAAATACACTCTCTTTGCTTTTAAGTGGGATATTTTGTAACAAGCAGACATTAAACGTAGCGGTGCAGGTTTTGAAGGCTGGCTGCATCGTGCTCCGGACCGATGGGAGAGAAGAGCAGAGACTCCAGCACAGCTCAGACAGTTCAGAAACTATTTGGAATGAGGAAAAACTGTAAACAGATTGTCGTGTTTTTGACTGTCTGTTACTAACGGATCTATTCTGACACAAAGTGCAGACATGACTGGTTCTGAATGACGGCCTTTCAGCGGACAGCTGCTCTCCTCTCCTCCCAGTCCTGCCGGACCGTACTGCCTCACCCCTGCTTGTTTCCCCGTCACCCTGGGCTCTGGTGTGTGTGTTTGAAGTGTGCCCACTCAACTCGGGCGGGAGCGACAACCAGGAAACGAGGGAGTGGGATGGACAAACCCACTACACTTGTGTTCTGCTTAACTGTGGGGAGCAGAGTTAAGTATTTCATTCAGAAAGAAAGATAAACCCAAAATAAGCAACTCACGATTAAAAATAGGCCCAAAAAACTGCAACCACGGAATTTACAAGTGACTTTAGAAAAAAAGAAGTCCAAAGTCACTTATAATAAGTGGACCTGGCAACACTGGAAGGAGATCGCGCAATAAGTTTAGTGATAAAAGCAAAAAATAATTAATTCTGTGAAAGACGGACTCCAAACACAGACGTTGATATAAAGGCTTTTGATATTTATGTTGAAACTGTCTCGCTGTTGTCTTTCCGAAACTTGTGATTTCAAAATAAAATCCACGTGTATCGTGTGTGTACACATAACTTCATGCTACATGTTTCCATCTGCTTCTCAAACAGAAAGATACATTCTGACAGCATTTGTGTAGAAATATCCATATATTTATTAAAATAGCTGCAATTTCAACATTATTCCAACAAATTGTTCCGCCGAATAGTGTCTTATTTTGAAAATACGGATGTTGTGCTCGTTTCTTTTCCTGTTGGTGCGACGTAATCCTTAAAAATGGACTCAGACGCAGCTCCGGCATCTGTCAAAAATAGGATCTGTTCTAATTTCGACAGATCATCGTCTGCTCACCGCCGCCCTGCGCAGCCAGTGTAAACACTCATTGATTATAATGGGTGCGTATTTGCTGCGGAGGTCGGACCAGAGCGGAGCGGAGCCGTAACACATGTAGTGTAAAGTGGGGGTTAAAAGTCGCTGGTTGACGCCGTTTCATAACAATATAACAGTATGCGAGGGCTTATTAGAAATAAATCAAGACAATGAAACATCAATGAACAATAAAAAAGCTTAAAAAATGTTTGCAGTATTGGAGTTAGAAGAGGATTGTATTGAGTCCTTATTTTGTATCACTTCAACCAAGAGGAGCTTAAAATGGGGCTTTTTACAAGAAAATGTATTTTTACTGCAAGACATATTTCACTCAAAACAAAATATATACCCACCATAATAAAAAAGAATCTTAATGAAAAGGGTGCAGAGTGAAGAAAAACAATCTTATTTGCCTCTTATTTAAAAAACGAAAAACTTTTACCGTGCGACAAACAACTGTGAACAATCTCCAAATTAGAACAAAAATATCCTTTTTCCATTACATGGTATATTTTGCCAATAACTTTGATTTAATCTCCTTTATGAACATTTATAGTGCTTTAGATGTTTTTATCAAGACAGTTTCATAAGCTCTATACGTAACTTGCAAAATACAATAGTCAACCAAATCACAAAACTTAAATAATTTCAACTGATGAAATAATATGTTTATTGGATGACCATAATGTTTTCTGCAAACACTTCTTACAGCTGTTTTCTGTAAAACAAAAATAGCGTTTGAAATAGTTTTACAAGCTTTCCTCATATTGAATTATATACATTGCTTTATCATTTAAGAACTCTCTTACTTTATACAATATTGCATTATTTTTTTTATACTATTTTTACTTTTAAAGGGCAATATCATGTAAACTTAACTTTTGAGTTTTATATCATGTTATAATGTTATAATCTCATAAAAAACATGCCCAAAGCCTACACGTGAGCTTCCTCGTCCTGCTGAAGTGATCTGCTGTGCTTACAGAGCAGAATTAGACTGTTTAGCAAGATGGACTTGAGCGAGCAACCGTCCACATATTCTTTTCATCTCCAAAGTTAAGAAAAAAATGTTTTTGAGACTCCGATCTGGTAAAAAAAAAAAAACTACGCTTATTTCGCTGTGCGTGTGCACACACACACGTGTCCCCAGTACACACAGCCTGGTGAGGTTAGGGTTTGGATCAGGTGTGTAGCATACCTGGTCTTGTCCTTTGTGGCTCCTCCCCCAGTTTACCCGCCCGGACACTGGTGGGTCTTGGAGAGGAGTCGATGCCTCTTCGTGGATCTGGGCCGATGGGTCAGACTCACAGTCACAGGAGGGGGGGGTGTGGGGCAGCACTTTCAGACTCACAGTCACAGGAGGGGGGGGTGTGAGGCAGCTCTGTGAGTCAAGCCTACAGTCACTCGAGAGTGACTGTCAGCCAGTGGACTGATGGGTGGCCGGTGGTGACTGTTGCTGCTGAGTCTGACCTGTCTCCTCTTGGAGGCATCATGCGAGAGCTTTGGGCTCGACCTTCAACTGCCCACCTCCTTCCGACAGTCGCTCCCTTCGTGAACCCCAGCTTCAGTGCAGGCGTAGTAGCTTCAAGAACGCCTGAGATCTGCTGGGCACTGTCGTTTCTTCGGGCAGCGCTCTCTTTTCTAGGATGTGCACTTCTTAATGTGGTCGAGATGGGATTTTGGGACCAGTAATAGGTCTCAAGGGAACTGTTTTTAACAGTGAGGAGTTATCCTATCTCCCCACTGTCGCTAATAAACCAGTAAAAAGGAACTTTATATTATAATCTGACCTCCTTTTTATTATTACTTGCTTTAAAGTAACCACACATTTTTATACCATGTAATTATCATGTTACTTTAAAACAACAGGACTCTCCTGTAATCAGAGAAAAATGTTAAAGGGGACAACCAAAAATATCAATGTCCAGTCAGTTAATTTGTCTTTATGAAGCTTGCATGCAGTTTAATAGAATTTGCAGAGATAGCCACAACTGATTATACAAATTAGTAACATTGATTGGTAATTAATTGAATAATAATCAATGGTGAATAAAATAAAACACTCTAAAAAGCTGACCTGTCCTCCTGATTAATATGTGTGGCATATTCTATTAATTTTCATAGAAGGCAGGATAAAGCAGTCAGTTCTTTTACCCCCATGAGGTCCGGACGTTGTTCTGAAAAGATCTCTCTCAGTGATGGGCCATGGTCCAAATCTTGGTCTTCGGTCCTTTTGAGCTCAGTTGAGGAGAGTTGATCAGCTTTTTGGCCCAAATGAGAGAACTGAACTTCAGATCCGGTCGTTGTTCTGCTGCTTGTAGTCCTGCTGCTTCCTGAGCTGTTTCTCCTTCAAACGACGACACGAAGACCCTTTGCTGTCGTTCCTGCTCTCCTTTTATCCTCATTTTGGGCACTGTCTCCCCCCTCCTGTGTGTGAACTCCTGCCCTGTGTTTTTCCCGGGACTTGCCAGAATGTTGCAACTTTGCTTGACTTCTTCTTTCTGGGGCTGTTAGGTACTTTTTTTTCTAGGGTGTCACCGTCCACACCTCGTTATGTCAACATCTTAGAGAGCCATTTTGCTGTCCAAAGTTCAAACTTCTAAACTTCTATTTGTTAAATTAGAGAAGTGAGGCATTCTGACTATCAGAAAGAGGAAGTGTGTGCTCTCTGGCAGTTAGAAGAGGAAGTGTGAGCTCAGGAAGAAAGAGGAAGTGTGTGCTCTCTGGCAGTTAGAAAGAGGAACCAGCGCTCAGCCTTGTTCGTTTTAGGGAAACGCCTTAGCTCTTCACAAAACTGACACACACACACACATTTACTTTACAGAGATCACTTTAAACCTTTTAAATTTAAATTTCTATCTGCTCTAATCACCATCAAATCATTAAATCACAAATTTCAAATCATTAAGAATCACAGTACATTAATTAATAGAATCACAGTTAAAAATAATCATTATTCAGGTTACATACATTTTTTAAGCATTAAAAATTGATTACTTCACTTCATTGCAGACTCTCCTGCTGCCTTTAACTTTTTTGTCCCTTTATCCTCGGTTTTCTCTCGATGTCTCCTTTTCCTGTCCAGGTCACGCTTTCGCAGGGGTGGAAACTCCCTGGGTTTGATTCCAGATTTGTGAGCATCCTGGATCGCAGGCCCTCTTGACACCCTCTCCTTGGAATCAGACCTAGGAGTTTGGGCCGGAAAACCGGGGGGGATCAGTGGATGGATCTTCGCCGGTACATACGGCGGGTAGCGGGGACTGGGAGTATGGGGTCCTGACCGACTCTGGGGTTGTATCTTTGGGAATTTGGGGGGCCCCATCTTGTTAGGTCGGTACCTTTCATCGTAMCYATCTGCCTTGGGCTGAGGCCAGATCTTCACCGTTGATTCTGAAAATTACCTTTTATGGTGATTTCACTCTTGTTCCTAAAACCAGTCTGGTTGGTTTGGTTAGCTCCCCAGGGTAGGAAGAGGTTGCTAGCGCTGACATTCCAGCATGTCAAATTTCCATATTTTGTGTTGGCATGAAACACTCTGGCATGAGTGACTTCCCATGGCTGGTATCCTGCTTGATACAAAATTGACAAAATCAAAGCGACAGCAAGAAATAAAGCTAAAAGCCTTAAGCCAATCTCAAAACATGGCTTCTTCTTACAGCTGTATCCGCAGCTGTTTTTGGGGAGGGGATTTTCGTAGGGGTTGGTTCCTCCATCTTCGTCCTCTGGGTCTTCCTGGGTCTGTGACATGTAGTTGGTCTCCTCCATCTTCCTTTTGCTTAGTGTGGCTAACTGACAGGCTTTTTATCTTAGCGAAGGGGGGTGTTGGCTTCAATTAATCTTGTTCTGTCATTTAGGCTCCACCTGGCTCCCCGTCGGGGAATCGAACCCCAGTCTCCCGCGTGACAGGCGGGGATACTCACCACTATACTAACGAGGAGGTTATAGTTGGTTATATAAATGACAGGGAAATGAATGGAAGTCAATGCAAAGTCCCCATGAGGATAGAACAACAAACGTGTGCGCTGGAGGTGTGGAGCAGAGCGCAGAATTAGGAGAGATGGAGACTGTCGGCGGGCGACTGTTGATACTGCTGGATTCATTTTTTTATGGAACATGATGAAAACTTTTGGTTTCAGCGGGCGACGGGAAGATCCGCCCACCCACCCCCCAGATCAGACCATAGGGGAGAACTGAGCGAGTCCCCCCAGCGACCACACGCACCCTAACCGTGCGGTGTCCCTTGGGGCTCTGCACTCGGGATCCCTCTCGGGCCCTTGGGCTCTGGTCTTCCCTATGTCTGCCTCGTGTCTTGGGGATTGGGTCTCCGATCCTCCACAATCACTATTAAATATTCCATTGGAGAAATCTTGTATATACACGCATGTTCACAACCGCTCACAAACAGGTGTCCTGATCCGGGGGGTTCTGACAGGTCACTGAGTGTGTATATATGTCTGTGTGTATATACTGACAATATTTATGAATGTAGGCATGTATGTATGTATATCTTTATACGTATATGTATGTGTGTATTTATATATGCCCTCCATGTATTTATCCATTTATTTTTCAGGTGAGCGGACAGATGTTGGGTGTGTGGTCCTGTGTTTTGTTGGTGTATATTTAATAAACTTCTAATCGCTATTTCAATCTTTCTTTCTATTTACTTCTCTCTGTTTTTCTCTCTGTCTCTATTTTCTCTTCACTTTAAAAAAAGTCACTGATG
>NW_013953599.1:62684-64273 GCF_001266775.1 Austrofundulus limnaeus
GTATATACACGCATGTTCACAACCGCTCACAAACAGGTGTTCTGATCCGGGGGGTTCTGACTGGTTACTGAGTGTGTGTATATATATATGTCTGTGTGTACTGTATATACTGACAATATTTATGAATGTAGGCATGTATGTATGTATATCTTTATATATGTATGGGTATGTGTATATTTTTATACAGTGGGGAAAATAAGTATTTAGTCAGTCACCAATTGACCTTTCGCAGAAAAAAATTCTTTAAAAGTCAGACAAAATGATTTTCTCAAATTTTTTTTCACATTTTGTCTCTCATAGTTGAGGTCTACCTATGATGTCAATTACAGGCCTCTCTCATCTTTTTAAGTGGGAGAACTTGCACAATTGGTGACTGACTAAATACTTATTTTCCACCATTATTTGCAAAAAAATTCTTTGAAAGTCAGACAAAATGATTTTCTCAAATTTTTTTTCACATTTTGTCTCTCATAGTTGAGGTCTACCTATGATGTCAATTACAGGCCTCTCTCATCTTTTTAAGTGGGAGAACTTGCACAATTGGTGACTGACTAAATACTTATTTTCCCCACTGTATATGTATGGGTGTGTGTATATTTTTATATATGCCCTCCATGTATTTATCCATTTATTTTTCAGGTGAGCGGACAGATGTTGGGTGTGTGGTCCTGTGTTTTGTTGGTGTAAATTTAATATACTTCTAATCGCTATTTCAATCTTTCTTTCTAATTACTTCTCTCTGTTTTTCACTCTCTCCAATTTCTCTTCACTTAAAAAAGTCACTGATGATGAAGAAATAAATAAACTAAATAAACTAATATTTGGTTTCGTTTTCTACTGAAGTGACACAAAAAAATAAGTTTCAGCGGGCGACCGCTCCCCCTCCCCCTCTAATGATTGGTCGCACCAGTGCGACCAGACATTTTTTTCTAGTCGCACTATTAGGAAATCAGGTCACATTTGCAACCAAATTGGTTGCACTCTGGAGCCCTGCAATCTTAAATTAAATCTGCAGACTTTTGGGTGTCATGAGGCACAGGGAGGACGAGGTGAAGCAGTGACTGATCTGTGAGTCAAACACAGCTGGGTCCAGAGATTTACAACCCCTGGCAAAAAGTATTGAATCACCAGTCTTGGATGAGCACTCATCAATTGTATCAAAAACATGATACAATAATAAGGTCATTCCAAAGTGCAAATTGTTGGCTTTCAGGAACACTCAAGGAAATGAAGAGAAAACATTGTGGAAGTCGGTGAATGTTACTTTTATTGACCAAGCACAGGGGAAAAAATATGGAATCACTCAATTCTGAGGAAAAAAGTATGGAATCACTCAATTCTGAGGAAAAAAGTATGGAATCATGAACAGATAAACAAAAGACCATTCAAAATACATCACTAGTATTTAGTTGCACAATCTTTGGCTTTTATAATGGCTTGCAGTCTCTGAGGCATGGACTTGATGAGTGACAAACAGTATTCTTCATCAACTTGGTGCCAACTCTCTTTGATAACAGTTACCAGATCAGCTTTGCAGGTCGGAGCCTTCTTGTGGACCATTTTTTTCAATTTCCACCACAGGTTTTCAA
>NW_013953599.1:66716-73744 GCF_001266775.1 Austrofundulus limnaeus
CTGTGACTCCCGGCCGCACTCTGCCCACTTTTTCGGACCTCCTCTCGAGGTAGTACTGAGGCCGGCACTGTTTGGGGCGTGGAGGTGCCGAAGTGTGTAGCAGTCACGATTGGCCAGTGAAGCTGCCTGGATGTTCCAAATGATAGCGGCGCGCTGAGAGAAGCTAAAAATATATTGGGCCCGTTTTCAGAGCAGTGCAGAACCACAACAACAGCAGGAGTGGCTCAAAGCAGTGGGACTAGAGCTGCTGTTTGTAAATGGAGGGGATCGCTCTCTTACAGCCACCGGTTGGTTAGTTAGTTAGTTAGTTAGTTAGTTAGTTAGTTAGTTAGTTAGTTAGTTAGTTAGCTGCTGCTAACTGTAGACTGGTCTCGTCACAAATTTCATCTGCAGACGGTGAGTGCTTCGTGCATTTAGTGAGATATTGAACATAATTTATGGGACACATGTCTCGCTTGTGAAACTGTACCTTTTATTTATAAAGTTTGTTCCGATGTGTCCTGTGCGTGTTCGTTTCCAATGCTAACTAGTTAGCAGCTAGCGGCTATCACTAGTTAGCGATCGAGGCTAAAAACAACAGCCCCAGCTCTTCATTTATTGAAATTAGTAATTAATTATGACCGTATTCGAGGCTAATTGTTGGTTTTCTGTCCAGAGTCACTTTTTACAAGTGACCAGCTGAGCTCCTGGACCGTTTCTCCACCTTCTCCTGCATCTATCGGTACCAGCTGCGTTGCTATCCGTGTCGAGGCAGCCAGAGGCTGGGCAGCGACAAGAGAGCTGCGCCTGGAGCTGCTCTGGTTACATTCGGACTTTAAGTACTTTTTTAGGTGGTTGTGTGATTTTTAAAATGTAGTTATATATTGTCTGACTTCTATTTTGTAAAATACTGTAAATATACTACTGGCATTGCTGTTTGTTTTTCATTGAGTTAAATCCATAAAGAAAAAAAATCAACATATTTACTCACACTCCTAGGCATAAAGTGTGCAGTAACTGTAATTTCATTTATTAGAAAATCATTTTGGTTTTGTTTTACTGCATTTATAAGCAACGGTTTGCTGTTGCAGGGTATGATTATTATTTACAGACTAAATACCTGCCAGCTTCCCAATCAGTTTGCCCGGCTGAATGGTGTTAAATACTGAACTGTAGTCTAGGAAATGCATTCTGGCGTATGTCTTGTTGCTGTCCAAGTGTTGCAGGATGTGGTGGAGAGCTACCGCTACTGCGTCGTCCACTGAACGGTTGGTGCAGTAGGCAAACTGGAATGGATCTACAGTATCCGGCACTGTATTGTTAATGTGGGTGAGAGTTAGTTTCTCTAGACACTTCATGGCGACCGGTGTGAGTGCCACCGGCCTGAAGTCATTTAGGGTGTGTGTGTCTGGTTTTTTCGGGACTGGTATGATAACTGAGGATTTGAAAATTCCAGGGACCACAGCCTGTATGTAATAAATATGGAGAAGTGTTAGTGAATTTATGCTAATTGTTGTTTGAGTTGGTGTCTTAAATTTAGTTTTTAGTTCATTTTTATGTGTGCCAAGTTGTTTTGATTTTTGTTGTATTTTACTTTTCTTTTGAACATATATCTGACCCTTTTTTATCCCCAAAATAAGATTTATTCTTCTGCTGCCTTTCATTTTATTAGATTTTATTTTGATTGCAGGATTTTTGTACTTTAATTTGTGTTACAAATGAAAGGAATAAAGTGAAGTGAAGTGAAGAGTCTGGTCCACATTGACATGATAGCATCACACAGTTGCTGCAGATTTGTCGGCTGCACATCCATGATGCGAATCTCCCGTTCCACCACATCCCAAAGATGCTCTATTGGATTGAGATCTGGNAGCGTGCCAGTAAATTACAACACCTGGAATTTACTGTTTTTGTCAACACTGAGGTGAAATTTTTATGTCGAAATATAACTTGTGTCATTTATTCATATAATATTTTTAATAAATGTTTGTATGTTTAATCCTGTTCAATTATCTAAAATAAATTACTTTATTTTGAGAAATCTGTTCAGGTCACAAGTTTTCATTTTTCTCATTCATGGTCAGAGGTGTATTTCATTATTTCTGGGATTTCATTTTTGCAAGATCTTGAGGGATTATTTTGTGAAGATTAGGCTGGTCCTAAATTTCATAGAGTGATTCATTACAAAGAGTACGAAGATTTTCTTAGCGAGAGGGCTGAAAGAGGAGGTAGTCGTCAGGAATCACTTTTGGAATCATTCCAAAAACAACATAAATTTCAACCCGACAACATGAAAGCTAAAGGCATTACCAAAAAGTTGTTAACTTCATCGTAGTCAATGACCAACCATTTTCAGTTGTAGAAAATGAAGGATTTTGCGGCCTTGTGGAATATTTGCAGCCGAGATACTGTTTATCTTCCAGGAGGTATTTATCAGAGACGTCGCCGCCTGAAATATATAACCAAGTGTCAACCAAGTTAGCCGAGAAGTTAAAAGTAGTTCCAGCCCTGAGCTTTACTACAGATATTTGGACTTCAGATATCTCCCCTATGTCGCTGATAAGCCTCACTGTGCACTGGGTTGACTCGAATACACAACTTCTGTAGTGCTCTACTTCAGGTAAAAAAGTGCAGGGGCTCACACAACCACGCTACAATCGCGGCCTCCGCTAAAGAGATGTTAAACCATTGGGAGATCCCTCAGGAAAAAAATCTGTCATTCTATGAGACAATGCAAGTAATATGAAGGCTGCGATGGAAGATATGGCGGTTCCTAGTCTGGGTTGTTTTGCTCACACGCTGCAGCTCATTGTGCATGAAGGATTAATGTCACAAAGCAGTGTTAGCGATGCATTAGCAAACAGCAGAAAAATCGTAGCACACTTCAAGCATTCTCAACTCGCACAGTCTCGCTTGGAAGACCTGCAGCATGAAACACAAGGTGCAGGAACCATGACCATTCCAACTCGCCTTTTCCAAGATGTCCAAACAAGATGGAATAGCTCATTTTACATGATAAAAAGCCTTCTGAAAGAGAAGCGAGCTCTCTGTGCTTACAGAGGTGCCAACCATTACGATCTCACCGTAATTATTACGATATTGAGACCCGCTCTGAACCATTACGGCGTACTAGACATTAATTACGTTCTGGCCTTGTGCCGAGCTTCATTCATTCATTCAGCTGAGCTGCTGAGAACCCCTCCTGCTGCATTTTTCCACCTACGTGGTTCGGTTTGGCTCCACCCCACTCCGCTCCCGTTTTTGGTCTTTCCGCTGTGACTCCCGGCCGCACTCTGCCCACTTTTTCGGACCTCCTCTCGAGGTAGTACTGAGGCCGGCACTGTTTGGGGCGTGGACCTCTTGACCAGGTCACCCTTGAAAAAGAGATCCTGATCTCAACAGGCTCTACCTGGTTAAATAAATAAATGATTGATTGATTGATTATGCAGACCTCGGTTGTAACGAGTGGTTATTTGAGTTATTGCTGCTGTTCTATCAGCTTGAAGCAGTCTGGCCATTTTCCTCTGACCTCTGGCATCAACAAGGCATTTGAGCCCACAGAACTGCTGCTCACTGGATATTTTCTCTTTTTCAGACCATTCTCTGTAAACCCTAGAGATGGTTGTGGGTGAAAATCCCAGTAGATNTGTGGTCATAAAGGGATGGACATGGTCAGCAACGATACTCAGGTAGGCTGTGGTGTTGACATGATGCTCATTTGGTACCAATGGTCCCAAAGTGTGCCAGGAAAATTATCCCCAACACCATTGCACCACCACCAGCCTGAACCATTGATTCATGTTGTTGAAGTCAAATTCTGACCCTACCATCTCAATGTTGCAGCAGAAATCCAGACATCAGACCAGGCAACATTTTTCCAATCGTCTATTGTCCAGTTTTGGTGAGCCTGTGTGAATTGTAGCCTCAGTTTCCTGTTCTTAGCTGACAGAAGTGACACCTGGTATGGTCTTCTGCTGTTGTAGCCCATCCACCTCAAGGTTTGATGTGTTGTGTGTTCAGAAATGCTCTTCTTCAGTCTTTACTCCCTGCGCTCTAACGATTTAGTCCTTCTGTTAGTTCCTTCAGTCAGAACGGAACTAGGAAAAAGAGTGTTCAGCTTTGCTGCCCCTTCAGCCTGGAACAATTTGCAGACAGACTTGAAACTGTCAACACTAATCTCTCCAAGATCCTTCATGTCAACCTTAGAAGAAAATGTTATCAAGAAACCCGACTATTGCAGATGCCTCTAAATATTACTTATCCGAAATTCATGTCGTTGATTTTCTACTTTATCTTATCAACTGATGTCTGTTTGTTTTGCCCAAACTTGTTTTAAGTCAAACAAATATTGTTAATGCCTAATTTTTGAAATGTTTCTTCTGTAGATGCTCTTGTAGTATCAGCATTTATTCAAAGTGTTTGTACATTTCTTTATCTTCCTTTTGTTCCATGCTAATCCTGATTGTCAATAATTATGACGTGTGCTGCTGACCTCTTGACCAGGTCACCCTTGAAAAAGAGATCCTGATCTCAACAGGCTCTACCTGGTTAAATAAATAAATGATTGATTGATTGATTATGCAGACCTCGGTTGTAACGAGTGGTTATTTGAGTTATTGCTGCTGTTCTATCAGCTTGAAGCAGTCTGGCCATTTTCCTCTGACCTCTGGCATCAACAAGGCATTTGAGCCCACAGAACTGCTGCTCACTGGATATTTTCTCTTTTTCAGACCATTCTCTGTAAACCCTAGAGATGGTTGTGGGTGAAAATCCCAGTAGATTAGCAGTTTCTGAAATACTTAGACCAGCCCGTCTGGCACCAACAGCCATGCCACGTTCAAAGGCACTCAAATCACCTTTCTTCCTCATTCTGATTCTCAGTTTGAACTGCAGCAGATAGTCTTGGCCATGTCTACATGCCTAAATGCATTGATTAGCTGCCATGTGATTCAACATTTGTATTAATGAGCAGTTGGACAGGTGTATCTAAAGTGGCCGGTGAATGTATACGTGTGATTATGGTTCTCCCTAATATGGTTCTCCCTAACATTCTTTCCATGTGTTTCAGTGGTTCTTGAAAATGTTCAAGAGTTGGTGCAGATTAAAGAAGAAGATCCTGAAGAACAAAAGCCTGAAGTGGACCAGCAGGACCAAGAACACCTCCATATAAAAGACGAAGAGGAAGAACCCACAACCGGTCTAGAAGAAGAGCAGTGCAATGTGAAGGAGGAGACTGATGCCACCAGCTTCTCATTCACAGAAGTTCCTTTGAAGCATGAAGATGATGAGGATAAACCTTTATTTTCACAGCTTCATCAACACCAGGTTGAAGCCAGAGATCTTCCAACCAGCAGCTCAGCTGATAACCTGGAATCAGCAACTGGAGGAGAGTCCTGTGGAGGAGCAGAAACTACAAGAAACCCAGATCTGAGTACTCATGAAGATGATTCTGACTCTTCAGAAACTGACGTCAGTGAGGATTATGAAGAGGATAATGATGTGAACAGTCCTGACTCTCAGATGAAACAGTTAGCAGACTCTGAGTCAAACACTGATGACTCTGATAAAGACTGGGAGGGTTCTTCTAGCAAGGTTCCCAAGTCAGGCGTAAAAAACAAAAAAGAGAAGCAGAAGCTGTTTTCTTGTGAGCTGTGTGGACGAAGGTTTAACAAAAAAGAACATGTAAGCATACACATGAGGATCCACACAGGACAGAAACCATTTCCTTGTGAGCTATGTGGGCAAAGGTTTACCCAAAAGTCCAGTGTGAACGTACACATGAAAATCCACACAGGACAGAAGCCTTTTTGCTGTGAGCTGTGTGATCGAAGCTTTAGCCAAAAGGCACATTTAAACACACACATGTTAATCCACACAGGTCAGAAACCATTTTGTTGTGAGGTATGTGGGCAAAGGTTTACCCAAATGGGCACTTTGAGCAATCACATGGGAGTTCACACAGGACAGAGGCCGTTCTGTTGTGAGCTGTGTGATCGAAGGTTTCCTTCAAACAGCAATTTGAGAGCACACATGAGAATCCACTCAGAACAGAAAGAGTTTTGTTGTGAGCTGTGTGATCGAAGGTTTTCTGATAAGGGTAATTTAACCAAACACATGAAAATCCACACAGGAGAGAAACCATTTAGTTGTGAGCTGTGTGGGCAACGGTTTACCCAGAAAAGCCATTTGAAAACACACATGAAAAAACAAAGTGGTCATTTACAATGATTCGTAGGGGTTAAAGTTTTTATCAGGGTGTCCATGGGTCCTTAAAAAAAGTTTTACATTCATTTTAAAAGGAGCAATATTATGTGTTTCTCAGGCATACATTTAAATTCTATACCATAAGTTGGCACCACGGTAGGCAGCCTGTTACTGCAACTCCACTGTTTGAACTGCTGTAATGTTCAAATTTCCCCACTGTGGGACCAATAAAGTTCTATCCTATCCTAATAAAGTAACCATGTCACCTTTAGCTGTTATTAAAATGCTGTTTATATGTTTAAAGAGAAAATAAACTTGACTTCTCATCATATCTGTTTCTAAACGCCTTGAAATTGGCCTCTGTCTCTTTAAGAACCTCCTTCCTCGCATGAAGGTGAAGTCGTAATAAGTTATTAAACATCCAAGTATGAAACATTTGTGTTTGCATGTGAGCAGTTCACTGCAGCAGAGGAGAGACCTGAACTGAACTGGTACACCTTTGCCCCCCACCCCTCCTCCTGAAACGACCTGCTCAGGACTATGTAAAGTCTAGCTTTGTAGGAAACATTAATGTGTTTGGAGAGTCGTCGTTATTGTACAGACATGAGCCACTTGTGTGCGTGACCAAAGAGAGCTCTGCTGCGGGAGTGCAAGCTTAGGCTGTTTCAATACTACGGTCATGTGAGCCAACGCTAGGAAACATGCAGTTATACCAGCAGAAGCTGGTTCTATAAAGTTTTGCTGCGTTTACAGCGGGTAAAATAAGTATTGAACACGTCACCATTTTTCTCAGTAAATATATTACTAGAGGTGCTAATGACATGAAATTTTCACCAGATGTTGGT
>NW_013953599.1:75083-78058 GCF_001266775.1 Austrofundulus limnaeus
TTCATTTCTGGACATTTATGGTTTGATTTCTTTGCATGTATGGATCACTTGGGTTGTTACCAACATCTGGAGAAAATTTCATGTCATTAGCACCTCTAGTAATATATTTACTGAGAAAAATGATGACGTGTTCAATACTTTTACCCGCTGTATCTATGTAGTATTATGGTAACAGAAGAGAAGCTGTGCCGTTAGAGGTAGAAAAAAAAAGACATAACCATCACAAATGTTTATTCACGACTTGCCTGTGATTTTTGCATACATAAACTTAAGCCAGGTTCCCACCAAACACGTTTTGAGCAGCAAAAATGCGCTCAACCCCAAACATCCTCAACATTAAGCTGAGGTTGACAGATGTCTGAAGGTCACCATTCTGCTGATGAAGAAGAGTTGTGCTCGTTCACAACTCTTACCAGCTTTCTTCAAGCCAAGAAGTACATCCTGCAGTTTAAAAATGTTAACAGTCAGTTACTTGGCTTTAATCAAAAACTATTTCAGAGTTACATTTTTTTCCTAAGATACAGACTAAGATGAAAAACATCAGGAGGGAAGATAAGAGAGATGTGTAACCCACAGTCATTGAAGAAAGAGAGGCTGGAACACAGAATTGTTGTGCTTTTTATTAAGAATGTTAGGCTGCTCCGAGCCTGAAACCTGGAGCCATCGTCCCTTGCTGTGAGTTTTTCAAAGTTCCTGACGGGCCTGCCGGTTCTGGGCCGGTTCTGCCACGTTGCTGACTGACCCGAGTCCAAAAAAGGCCTGCATCCATTCAGCTGACAAAGAGAGGTTACAGTGTTTGCTCTCCATCCAGGCTGACACCTGAGCCGGACATCTTGTCCACCTCCTCTGTTTGTTTGGTCCTGGGCTACGGTAAAGTTGACGTGTGCTCACTGCGCTCGCAGGCTCACAGCTAAATTACACAATTTGAAATCATAACCTTAGCTAAGATTTGTTTGTCCTGCTCTTCTGTCTGTTCTTCCTGCTTTTCTCTCTCTCCTACATTCACACACACACACACACACACACACACAACCCCAAGTGTACATAAATAATCTGCTTTTGCTTAGTTAAAATTGTTAGACAAACTGCTTTATTAATTAGTTCAGCAGCTTGAAAAGTAGAAATTAATTGTTATATTGAGAGCTCATTAATTGTTCAAACCATTGTAACCACTTGTTAATCATTCAATATCATCCTCTAATAACTGGCCAAAATAAAGTTACAACTCTTCATGGGTTTTCTGTGTGTATTTTAATGGTTGAATTATTTTGATAACCGTGGGCTTTCATCAGGTAAAAGCTGATGTGTTCAGAGTGACGTGTCATGTAGAACCTGAGCTTAGTGTTATGATTTTTGTCTGTGTTAAGTGTTTTTATTTTTACTTTCTGTCATATTCCTGTTTTCTTCCTCTTGTCTCTCCAGCTGCCCCTTATTTGTCTGATTAGTCACCCTCGTGTTTCTCCCCAGGTGTTTTCTGTTCCCTCATTAGTTTTCTGTGTATTTAAGCTCAGTCTTGTCTCTGTRTCATTGTCTGATCATTGTTTGTATGTCTCTTGCTCTCTGTTGGATTCTTGTTCTGCCCATGCTTCCCTRTCCATGTTTTCTTGTTAGTTTTTGCCACCAYGTTGGCCATTTATTTAATAATTTTTTTGTTAATCCTTCAAGTCTTCAAGTCTGCCTGCCATTGGGTTCACCCTGCCTCCAAGTCGTTACAGAATGATCAGACCAAAAGTTGAACCCAGCAGGCAGTCCTTYCCCTCCCCACCCACGGTGTGTGCCCTGCCAGTTTCTCCCCTCTCGCAGATCCTGGGGCTCCTGGAGGGGATGAAGGGAGAGCTGGCTGGACTAAGGGCACTGGTAGCTTCAGGGTGCCATTCAGAGCAGGTGACACCAGGGGTTTCTGAAGCCCACCCTTCCCACCCCTCTGATGTGGATCCTCCAGCTCCTGCTCTGGTTCCTGGTGGCCCCCCTGCTCTGGTTCCTGGTGGCCTCCCTGCTCTGGTTCCTGGTGGCCCCCCTGCTCTGGTTCCTGGTGGCCTCCCTGCTCTGGTTCCTGGTGGCCCCCCTGCTCTGGTTCCTGGTGGCCCTCCTGCTCCGGCCCTGGTTCCCGTGGGCCCTCTGGCCCTGGTTCCCGTGGGCCCTCCGGCCCTGGTTCCCGAGGCGCCTGGGTCGGCTGCCGTCGCCTCCACGTCGCCTGGGTCAGCTGCCGTCGCCTCCACGTCGCCTGGTTCGGCTGCCGTCGCCTGGTTCGGCTGCCGTCGCCTCAACATCCCCTGGTTCGGCTGCCGTCGCCTCCTCGTAACCTCTGTCACCTGTGTTCGCCTTCGCCGAGGCACAAGCTCCATCGACCTCCGCCGGCTCCTCGTCGCCTCCTGCCTCCTGCCTCGGCTCCATGTCTGCTCCCGCCTCCTCCCTCTGCTCCATGTCTGCTCCCGCCTCCTCCCTCGGCACCATGTCTGCTCCCGCCTCCTCCCCCGGCTGCAGGGAGGTCCATGGCCGGCCCCCGGAACTCCTGTGGGACGTCAGGAGCCGTCCCTTATTGGGGGGGTTCTGTTATGATTTGTCTGTGTTAAGTGTTTTTATTTTTACTTTCTGTCATGTTCCTGTTTTCTTGATGTCTCTCCAGCTGCCCCTTATTTGTCTGATTAGTCACCCTCGTGTTTCTCCCCAGGTGTTTTCTGTTCCCTCATTAGTTTTCTGTGTATTTAAGCTCAGTCTTGTCTCTGTGTCATTGTCTGATCATTGTTCGTATGTCTCTTGCTCTCTGTTGGATTCTTGTTCTGACCATGCTTCCCTGTCCATGTTTTCTTGTTAGTTTTTGCCACCACGTTGGCCATTTATTTAATAATTTTTTTGTTAATCCTTCAAGTCTTCCTGCCTGCAATTGGGTTCACCTCACCACCAAGTCGTATCAGGTAAAGCATATAAGACTATTACACATCCTGTTTTTATTTAGCAGAAAAGAGCTGTAAGAG
>NW_013953599.1:78283-82410 GCF_001266775.1 Austrofundulus limnaeus
GCCTCCTCCCTCGGCTGCAGGGAGGTCCATGGCCGGCCCCCGGAACTCCTGTGGGACGTCAGGAGCCGTCCCTTATTGGGGGGGTTCTGTTATGATTTTTGTCTGTGTTAAGTGTTTTTATTTTTACTTTCTGTCATGTTCCTGTTTTCTTCATGTCTCTCCAGCTGCCCCTTATTTGTCTGCTTAGTCACCCTCGTGTTTCTCCCCAGGTGTTTTCTGTTCCCTCATTAGTTTTCTGTGTATTTAAGCTCAGTCTTGTCTCTGTCATTGTCTGATCATTTTTTGTATGTCTCTTGCTCTCTGTTGGATTCTTGTTCTGCCCATGCTTCCCTGTCCATGTTTTCTTGTTAGTTTTTGCCACCACGTTGGCCATTTATTTAATAAATTTTTTGTTAATCCTTCAAGTCTGCCTGCAATTGGGTTCACCCTGCCTCCAAGTCGTTACACTTAGAAAAGACGTGCAGTTCCAGTTGACCCACACTTTGATAAAAGTAAAAGTCGTAGTAACATACTAATCTTACTTTCCTCCTTTCCTTGTTAATTTGCCAAAACTTAAGCTGAAAGTGCAAGTAAAATTGTTTGGTTGCTAACATCATAACTGACGTTTTTACTGTTTAATCTGAGTTGATGTGAATTGAAATTCGGATGCGGGTTTTCTCATTTAACTCTGACGCTTGTTTTAGGAATAACCACAATCAAGTGTACTTATGATTTGTTCAATTTGTGTAAATAACTGATTGCATAGTCTTTTATGAATCAACTTGAACTCGTCTGAACGTTCACTTAATGTGTCACTTTTCACTTCGCACAGTCATGATGTTAACAAGTAATGAGAAATGCCTTGGTAAAACTTTCCTCATAACCTTGTGTATGAGAGATGTGGGAAAAGCTTAATTCACWTTAAGCTCACCTCCTACAGCATCAAGTGTTTGTTTTAATTGCATATTGGTGGTCTGTAAAGCCACCTCGTCTACCACGGTCATGCCATCCACGGTTCAGAGCTCCTGAATAAATACTTGTGGAATCCAGCAATCATCTGTGTTGGGCATACTTGCTTCAGAGAGGGGTTTATTTGACGAATCTGGTGGTTGGCGATGAATCCCATGGTTCACCCAACATTACAGGCATAGGTGATGTGGAGACCTACCTTGGTGTGTTCCCCTCATTGTGTTCCAAGAATGTGGATGGGACCTGGAGATGCGGGAGATTGCCCTGCAAAGTGTTTGAGGGGAACAACCATCCACTACCCAAAGGACTGAATAGATTCTTTGGAACCATACCAGTGTTGATGGCCTATACTGGAGACTGCCRTTTGAGCATCAGTGAAGAGTTTGGGAACACTCATCTTGTGGCGTACACATGATGAGTGAAAAGATGTCTGAAAATAAGCTGCTTTAAAGTCAGCATCAACCATAAACTAAAGACATAATGCATACTAACTACTTACTAGAAACTCAGTGAGTAAAATTATTAGTTTTACTTTTAATAATATTTCTGTATTTATTTCAGATTTAGTCAGTCGTATACTTAGTTCTTATTAGGGTTGGGTACCGAAACTCTGTTCCGTTATGGCACCGGGGCGAACATCAACGGTAGTACACAGACCGAAACATTTCTAACTTCAGTGCCTCAAAGAAAGCTGTTAATTTGCACCCTCTGGTGTTCACCGTTAACAGTGACGGCCTCGGCACACAATCTCCACAGATGCTCTTGTATGCAGTTCGACTCCACTCAGTCTTGGTCCAACGCTTATGACTTTAGTGTCAGCAGAATTCTGCCCGTGGATTAACTCTTGGATTGACTGACAGCAAATTTCCTCCTAAAGAGAGCTGCTTTTTTTTTTTTTTTTTTAAAGGGAGGAGTACGAACACGCGGTGCGATACGATGACATGGTGAAATAAAACTGCCTTTTTGGGAAAAGGTAGAACTTCCTGGAGAGAGGTGGAGGAGATGAAGCTGAGCAGATCATGGGAAGTTTTCAGTATACTGGCCGCCCACGGTTACACATGCACTTAGCTAAACAGCACTGTGAGTGACAATCAATCAATTAATAAATAAACAAACAAACAAACAAACGTGAAGTCCAAAACAGTAAGACCACAACAGCTTTTTTATTTTATTATTATTTTTAAACACAACAGCTGAAGCCGCTGCGGACACATCACACCCACATAGTAAGGGACACACTGCGTGGAGACACACCAACACTGAGCAGAACCGACCCGACCCAAAGTGAATCGAATAGAACATGGAGAGTGGCCAAACAGGTGATGCTGCAATGAACAGTTATATATTATAGTCAAGATGACAAAAGTAAAATGGTCTAAAGTGTGGTGTCACTTTACAAAATATGATGCAAAAACTTCCACCTACAACAAATGCTTTAAGAACATTTGGTGCAAAGACAAAATATAAATTATTAATGGTTTTGTTAATACGTTGGTCAATTTCAAGTTTGACTTTGCCTCAGAAATAGTTATTGCTTCATAAACCTCTGTGTGAGTGTGTGTGTGTTTTATTTATTTTTAAAGTACCGTTTTAAATACCGTGTAGGAACCTGTACTGTTTTGAAAGTATCGATTTAGCACTAGTATCGAAATAAACCCTTTCAATACCCAACCCTAGCCCTTATCAGTGTTTAAAAGAGGATATTAAAACACTGTTTAGTCAAAGTTAAACATGAAACATCAAAGTTCATTACAACTGGCCCTTTGAAGGCCACAATAACGCTCATGTGGCCCTTGGTGAAAATGAGTTTGACACCCCTGCTTTAAGACTTTTACTCAAGTAACATTCTTAAAGGAGACTTTAATTTTTACCAAAGTAATTTTTTGCTAAGATACATGTATTTTACTGTATCACACTGTGGTACTTTTTACAACACTGCAAACCAAACAATTCAGGAGGCTACAAAAGGGTGACAGAACAGAATGCTAAACTGAGGAGTGGAGAGCTGAAYATAAAGAGCAAGGGCTGATGAGATTATGGGAAGCAGCTGAGCTGATTACAGAGTGAAGACAGGTGTAAGAGAACTGACTGGAAGATTTACTGAGTCAGACACTGAGTGAATAAAACTGAGAACACATGGAGTGGACAYAAGAGACAGAGACAAAACACAGATCCTCACAAAATGAAGCACCAATGCAGACTACTCAGTCTACAAGAAAACAGAAAACTATTTACGTTAAAGACACAAAAGTCATGAGGATTCATCAGGTTATTTGAAGACATACAGAAATACGACAAGCATGTGTAAATATATCAGTTTATTTAAATAACAATAACATGTACTTACCAAATGAAGCACAGATGCAGAGCAGATTATCTCAATCTAAGACATCATATAAGACATTTGTCACATTCAAGATTACAAAWTTCATGATGAGCCACCTCAATTGAAGAGATAYTGCAACCAAAATGTGTCAAATTATCATTTAATTTTAGAAAAAAAGAAATACAAGGCTGTTAACTCTTGTATATGTTTTGACAGTTTATTTTCTCTTTTTAATATAATGTTCCCATTCCAGTACAATCAAGCACCAGATTGAACTGTACAGTAAAACTAAATAGAAACATTAAATGAAACAAGCACGGACTAAAATAACAGCTGTCCTGATTGCACGTCAGCGCAAATCTACACATGTACTTCTGTAAAGCACAGTCAACTTTATTTACAGTCATATGAAAAGGTTTGGGCAGCCTTGTTAATTTTCCTGATTTTCCTTTATAAATCATTGATTGTTTGGATTAAAAATATCAGCTAAATATATCATATAGGGGACAAACACAGTGATATTTGAGAAGTGAAATGAAGTTTAAATGATTTAATGATTAAATTAATTAAATTAAATGATGTGTGCAATAATTGTTTAAACAAAATTCGGCAGGTGCATAAATTTGGGCACTGTTGCCATTTTATTTATTTCAAAACCTTTAGAACTAATTATTGGAACTTAAATTAGATTTGTTAAGTTCAGTGACCCTTGACCTCCATACACAGGTGACTCCAATTATGAGAAAGGGTATTTAAAGAGGGCAATAGTATTTTTTTTTCCTCTTTGCATCTTTTCTGAAGAGTGGCAGCATGGGAGTCTGAAAACAACTTTCAAATGATCTGAAAACAAAGA
>NW_013953599.1:89316-90484 GCF_001266775.1 Austrofundulus limnaeus
CACCACAGCAGAAACATTTATTTTGTTGTTGATGAATGTGAAGAGGCAGGTTTTGATAGGTGAATGCAAAATACAAAAATATTGCATGGTAGTGCTGCATCTTTGTCTAATTTTTTATATGTACAAAAATTGGGCCGGTCTTGGCCATTAAASTCCCGGGCTGAAAAATTTCCCCACTCCGCCCCTGGCAGACACTGGTACAGTAAAACACTGTCAACCAAGCAGAGATTCACTCACAGCTGTATTAGCTGTAGCATAAGTGTTTGTCTCTGTCAGTGTTGTTTTTTATATTGTCCGAAACTAAAAACAATCGGCTGACATGTTGACTGACATGCTTCTCATTTAAACTTGCAAATGTCTTGTCATGAATAAACAAGTATTTTAAACCCCAAACTGCAATTATAATTTGATTTTTATAATGATATAAGGGGTCTTGATTGGCTGGCTGCCATACCTCCATTCTTTCCTGCATTTTGATTGGGCTTGGCACCAAAAGCATTAAGGACGCTATTTGACTATTTCAAACAGGAAGCAGGCATCGTTTCTTCTTACTTCTGATTATTTTCAGATGACACTTGTTTTGTGTAGCTTAAGATCACAGAACCACGTGATGCCCACTTGAAAGGTTTGCCATTGGCTACGGTGAGTTTAACACAACTTACCTGTTTCCATTACCATTGGAGCTTTMCTCCATGGTAGTTCCCTCTCTTTATGTAAGATAAAAGTATTACAAAGGAACAATTAACAATTGTATTTTAGATTTTAATGGTAACAAATACTAGAATGAAAAATGTGCCATACATTACAGTACTTTTGTTTTACTCTCTACTGCATATTTACTTGCTATTGTCAAATATATTCTGATACACACTAATCTACATCGAATATAATCTTTTAAAAAATATTCCATTCTGTTGTAAGGTATTTGTTTTTACCGTTGTAGCAGGCCATAACTGTAACTTGTATATGTACTACAGTAGCATGAAATAGTATGTGAACCTTTGGGATTTTTTGGATTTCTGCATAAATTGGTCATTAAATGTGTTGTGATTTTCATCAAAGTCACAACAATAGACAGTCTTCTTAAACTTATACCACACAAAAAATTATATGTTTGCATGGTTTTATTGAACACAGCAGATGAACACCCACAGTGTGTGTGTATGTG
>NW_013953599.1:90874-98451 GCF_001266775.1 Austrofundulus limnaeus
ATCGATGTGCTGAACTGTAAAGCTGCACAGCAAACATCTTTAAATAGGTCAGCAAGTTCATATAAATAAATATGTACACATAGTAAATCTATATTTTATTAATCAGAATGTTTAAAACTATAAAACAGTTTAATGAATATAACTTAGCTCATCTTTGTAGTTAAGCATGGGAACAACATCAGGTTGCTTTTATACTGTATGGTGAGATTAAACACATCAGTTGGAAACAATAAACTTGGTTCTAGTATAAAACAAATATTGCACAATCAAATATGTTGTTTCTGGTGTTTTGCACCGTGTTTCAGGATGTTGATGTGCAAACTGTCAAGACCTGTGCTTTCGTTTAGTATTTATTCAGTATTTTGTTCTGTTTTGTGTATTTCTGGTTAGTCTGTTCAGTTTCCTGCTTCTGTTTCTGCCACACCCACCTGTACCTGATCCTGCACAGGTGTCAGTGCTTTCAGCTCATTAGCTTGACTTTATATTCCAGGTGTGTGCTGTGGTTCTGGTTCAGTGATCTGGCATTATTTTATCTCCTGTCAGCAGGAGCTCTGCTCAGGTTTTAGTTTTTGATGTTTGCTGCCACGACAGCACTTTTGTTTTGTTACAATTTTTTTGTTTTAGATTACAACTCCTTGCCTCCATCTGCACCCTGGGTCTGACCTTCAAGTACAATCCACCAAACATGACACAAACATGTTAATGTACCAATTTCAAGATGTTTGCTGTGCAGCTACACAGTTCAGCACATCAATACTGAAGTTAACTGTGATCAAAGTAATAAATTTATGTGTAAAACTACATTTAAAGTCAGAACTTAATAATAATTTAAATTTCCACCATGATTACATTTGATAAATGTAAACTAAAATCAGTATTAATTTAATGTTGACAAATTCACCTATGTTGAGAAATATGATGTAGAAAGTACGTTACTATTTCATCGTTGATCAGATTTGCAAAATCAAAACAAAAGATGCAAGRTGATGGATGGGAACAGTTTCCTGTTCTTGTAGCCGTGACCATCAGGGCCACCAGGTAGCTTGATTCTGACATGGCAGCCGTCGATTGATCCAGCAGCTTTCCTGAGAGCATGGTGTCTTGGCAGCCCTGCAAACCCTTGACCCACAGTTTCCAGGTCCTCAGCTGTAGCTGGGAAGTGGATGACCTGGTGGTGAATGTCCACCACTTCCTTGGTCTCTCTGTGGACAACGCGGTGGACAGTGGAACGAGGCATGTCAAAGGCCCTAGCGACCACCCCRTATGGGGTCCCACATGCCAACCAGAAGAGGAAAACCAGGGTCTCAATGGTRGCAGTCCATCCATGTTGCYGCTCTGTTCAACTGGTTCATCTGTACTGCCAGGGAGGGACTCTSTGCTCAGCCTGAAGCCAGTTCTGGTGTCCTGCATGTTTTAGATCCTGCCCTGTTTCAACACAGCTGAACCTAAGGAGTGCTTAATTCGTAGGCCTCTGCAGACCTTGATGGCATACTGAGAAAGGCACAATTTCGGTTAAGCTGTGTTGAACCAGGGCAGCATCTAAAACATGCAGGACACTGGTCCTCAAGGACAGACTTTGGACACCACTGATATACAGTAGAATATCATAATTTTGTGACAGTAAAACATCTTTGTTCACTGTGACAAAATTATTCTTTAAATGCAACTGCTACTGTATATGCAAGTTTCTCAGAAGTATGACCCTGTTCACAACTTTCTCAGTTAGAAATAGGATTAGAGCTAGTAATTGCTACATTTAAATCAAACTAAAATGAGTATACACAGAGGTGCCAACCTGGAGCCATCCCAAATCATTTTGATTGTCTCAGAGCATTTGCATCGTGTGGCGTGCGTTTGTTCATTATTGGCAGTTTGTGAGCACATTTATCATCAAATAAAACCAAATAATATGGAATTTATATCTTTGACATGACATGCAATGAGCTCAATTATTAGCAAATAATGACTTCATACTACAAATACTCTGGAAAAGGTGTTTATTTATTTACAAAATTTTAGCAAACTGTACACCCATAACATGACWGTTCAGTCTCAGACATGCAATSAGCTCATGGCTTTCAGTTTTTCTGCAGTAGCTTTTTTGGCTTTTCTGATTACTGCCTCAGGAGGGGTGGWCTGATGTCAAGCCTTACCACTGACAAGCATCTTCTGCTTGTGCGTTGTAAGGCTGTGCAGGGTCTGGACTCCTATTGTGGGTCTGAACTTGGTTTTGTTTTTAGTGACCAGACTGAATAGCCTCTCACATGATGCATTGGAATGAAACGTGCTCAAAATGGCCATCATGACAGAGGACAGAGCTGAAAACTTCAGCAAACCGTTGCCATCCTTTAGAGCAGGGTTCTTAACCTTTTTGACCTCGGGGCCCAATTTGTTGAACATAAAGTGACACGAGGCCCAGTCACACATTACCAATGTATGGATCAAAATGATAATTATTCTAAGTCTAGGTTTAACTTTTATTGTATTTACATCATAACTAAACTATCAGAACTAACATAACTAAATWAAATACACTTACAGTTTAAAAGTAAAACTCCTGTCAAATAATCACAAGACATGATTATGACAAATATTTTTTATATTGTAACCTGTCCATAACAATTATTTGAATAAATATAAAGGTAAGTCAACAGACCACTCAGGTTTATCACCACAAAAATATATTTTTTAACAAACAATAACAAAAATTCAAAAAATAAAGTGGGCATAAAATAAATTAATTAAAAATGTTTAATGTAAATGTTTCAAATTAAATACGTAAAAATAAATTTGATGAAGTACAAATAAGAAATAGCCTTTTTAAACTTTTGCAACCACAAGCTGCTCTTCATATTAGTGACAAACAATAACAGTAACAACAGCTTTTTGACAAGTTTAAAGTTTCTTTAAAATACATTCAAAGTGTTTAAAAATAAACTATAAAAATTTATTTAAAGTGCAAAATTAAAATACGTATAGTTGTATGTGCAACTGTATTTGATAATGTTTTGAACTTTTAAAATATTGAATGGTAAAAACAGAAGCTGTACTTCATATTAGCCTTTTTTGATGAGTTACCTTCATTTTTTCGTCTACTTTTAATTTCAAAATAAGTTTCCATTCTCAGCAGTTTTCTAAGGTTCTTCTTCTACAGATTAAAAAAGTTGTTAAACATCTGAGTGGAGCACTACCGCTACTAGTGGTGAGAAAGCGTATTRCACCTTATTCAAAATCAATGCGGTCCCGCGGCCCAAAGTTAAAAACTGTTGTTCTTTTGAGGCCCTCAAGGTGGCGCTCGCAGCCCAATTGGTTAAGAACCTCTGCTTTAGGGCACCCATGATGTGCCAAGTGTCATCTGCTCTGTCCTAATAGAATAGAATAGAATAGAAATAGCCTTTATTGGCCCACAGCGGGGAAATTCAAGTGTCACAGCAACATCAGTACAAAGGTTCACACACTAATTACTTTACAAACTATTTAAAACAGTACACACAAAACAAAACTTAACACTGACTAGCCATGATACGACTCCTAATATTAAAAATATAATATGAAGATTTGTGCAAGAGTAGAAAACAATGTTTTTCAGAATCCAAAATTAGGAATCAGAAATTGCCTGTTTAGAGTGTAAAAACAATCTTAACAGACCAATAACTGTAAAGTGAAGTATCACAATACAGACAAACAGGTGTGCAATTACAGCAGACCATAGTGCAAATGACTGTGCAGCAGTAGGTGTGTTAATACTTATTGTGATTTTTGGGTATGGTGCTGGTTAGAGTCTGACAGCTGCTGGGAGGAAGGATCTGTGATTACGCTCCTTTGTGCACCTCAGCAGTCTCACTGAAGGAGCTCTTCAGTTCAGCCACAGCTTCATGCAAGGGGTGGGAGATGTTGTTCATCAATGATGTTATTTTAGTCGGTTCTTCTGTCTCCCACTGCCTGCACTGGGTCAAGGAGGCATCCCAGCACAGATTTGGTCTTCCTGATGAGCTTATCTAACTGCTTCTCTCAGCTGTAGATAAGCTGCCACTCCAGCTAACCTAGGGTTGAACCAGATACTTGTTTTAGACGAGTATTCGTTACGGATAATACATTTTAGATTAGTACGAGCAAGAAACTAATAAAACTCGTCAATGTCCGTGCTCGTTCTGAAGGAAAATCCTTATTGGGTAACTGTCTTCACAAGCTGCGATTGGACAGTCACACAGAGAGCCCGCCCCTCCCCTCACAGACAGTCTCTGCAGCGGTAGCCTGATCAGCTGAGTGAAGCTGACACACACACACACACACACCTGATCTCTCTGTGCTCACGGTGCTGTCCAGCCTCTGTTTCAGTTTGTACAATGCTTAAAGTCATTTGGTGAACTTGTTTTGTGTGGTTATGGTGAGTGGGGATGGATATAAAATCCATGTGAGTGGAGGCCTCCTAAGTGGGCCCATTGCTCTCCCCAAAAAGGTACTGGTCCTCATTCAAATCTTCTCATCTCTCGGATGAAGGACACAAGATTAGAAACACTCAGTGTTCTGAGCTTCTCGGGATCCATAAAGGGGTCCCCAAGAATTCTTTCACTGGACTAAAAGCATAAGGATACGGTACTGACGTGATGTGTTCGTATACATCACAGATATGGACAATATCCGGGGAAATCCGCATCGCATCCCTCACGGATTCCATTTTCACATTTTCCCGCATTCAGACCTCAATGGATCCTGAAATATCCTAAAATCTGGATAACTATCCGCAAGATATCTAGGAAATGTGTGTGTGATCCCTCACGGTTCCTGCTTCACATCAGTCTGTATACTTGCGGCATCTGTATTTGACAGACGGCCATCGGATGTTTCCGTATTCTTTATGCAATCTGAGGTATCTGGGGGGTGTGTGTGTGATACCTCACAGTTCATGATTTACATCTCTCTGCATCTTTGGCGTATCATGTTCACAGATCCATACGTGATGGATGGCTGTCTGATATTTATGGATTTTGCACAAATCACCTGGTGAAACAGCACAACCAATAAAAAGTACAATTTCAATAAGAAATTATTAAATATCAGTATTATAAAAATAAAAATTATGTACTAGTCTAGCAAATAAGATGTTTTGCATAAAATACATATGAATGTAAACATTCAGACATAAAAAACAGACCAAGACTTTTAAAAAATTCTCAGGCTGCAGACTGGGTACTCTGCTATCAGGTGTCAAAAATATTCACATGCATCAGTCAGGTAAAGGTATCGCTAAGGTTTAATAAGTAGAAGGATTGACTCAAGCTTTTTACTCAAGTAAAAGTACTAGTTACAAAAGTGCAAGTGATGGGTAAAAACCCTAAGGGACCTTTTSAAACCCCAATGACATCATTGTTTGCATATTTGCTAATGTCATTTAAATCAAAGAGCTAATTAATACAAATTTGCTGATACCTTGTTCATAAATTTTAGTTGGTTTATAGCAAAGTTATTGGCAGTTAAGCTTCCTGTACCCCTAATTTTGATGGTCATAGTGGAAATGGAGTGGTCAGAGCAGTCCCTGGGGGTCAGTGAGACCCAACTTTTTTCTGTTAACATTCATTTTCTGAGAGTGGACCGTAAGGTAGAATAAAATACCAGAGAAGTTCAGTAGTGAGGGGTGCACAGTGAGCCACTTTAACCCATGGACTAACTCTAAGAAATTGCTCGAGCCAGGATTCGATCCAACAACTTCTTGCTCAGAGGTAACATTTTAAAAMTGAGCCAGAATTGCCACCTCAGTGTTATCACAAGAATGAAAACAAGACAACAGTGAAATAAAACAGAATATTTTCTTTGCATTTTCAAACAGGAGTAGAAAGGATAAATTGTATAAAAAYGTAAGAAGTAGAAGTAAAATAAGCTGAAAAATAAGGGTGGAGCATTCAGGTGAAGACACTTACCACATATTGTCTTCAGTGTTTGTCTCCTCGTTGCTCATCAGGCATGCAGATGGCCCCTTCAAGGTATCTGTACTCCTCATAAGTGAAAATGGAATGACCAACAGATCGCCGCAGATTTAAAAGCTTCAACAGAAAACATGCTAGATAATGATGACAGTCATTTGTCAATGAAAACATTTTAAATATGTACATTTCCGATGAGGCCCCAGGAGCTGAGCAGAGCCAGAGGGAGGAGGCAGGAGCCAATGAGGAACCGGCGGAGGTTGAGGGAGCCAGAGCCTTGGCGATGGTAAATGGTACTGAACTTATAGAGCGCTTTTCAAGTCTCTTTGGACCCCAAAGCGCTTTACACTAACAGACATTCACACACACATGATGGCAAACTACACTGTAGCCACAGCTGCCCTGGGGCACACTGACAGAGGTGGGGCTGCCATGCACTGGCGCCACCGGACCCTCTGACCACCATCAGTAGGCAAGGTGGGTGAAGTGACTTGCCCAAGGACACAACGACTGAGACGGCTGGACGGGAGATCGAACTTCCGGTTCCAGGACGACTCCCCTAACCACTCCGCCACAGCCGCCCCAAATGGTGACCAAAGGCGACAGGAGATGAAGAGGTGACGGCAGTCGAACCAGGAACCTCAGGAGCAGAGGACTCAGCAGGAGACCCAACAGRAACCAGAGCCGGATGGCCCAGCAGGAGCTGGAGCAGGAGGTCCAGCATCAGAGGGGTGGGACTAAACCCCCAGAGCTACCAGCTCTGAAGGACACCCTGAAGCAAAGAGTACCCTAAGGCCAGCTAGCTGACCCTGCATCCCCTCCAGGAGCCCCAGGATCTTAGAGAGATGAGAAGCTGACAAGGTACAAGCTGTGGGTGGAGAGGAGAAAAACTGCCTGCTGGGTTCAGTTGTTGGTCTGATCATTCTGTTATGTTTGGCTTGGAAAGAATGAATCCAGGGTGCAGGCAGCTTCAAAAAGGCAAAAATAAGGATTTAATAAAACAAAAAATACTGACAGGGCAGCTCAAAAACTCACTAGGCATGGCATGGCAAGACAAGGAACAAGACAAGGAACAAGAATCATCACAGGCTGTGCACAGCACAGTGATCAGATAGGGAAGTGAAGACAAGACACAGAATATAAAGTTGAGACTAACGAGCACAAACAGGAAACACCTGGGAGAGAGACATGAGGAGCAGGTGAGAGTGGGCGGGGCTGGAGCAAAGAAACAGGAGGAAGAAAACAGATGACATGACAGAAACTAAAATAAAACATTAACACAGACACAAATCATAACTTAGTATTTGATTATTATTCATAGTCATTTATATAGAAGCTCTTTGTATCGCCTTGTTGCTGAAAAGTGCTATATAAATAAACTACCATTACCATTTGTCTTCTTGTGGAATTAAACAGGAACCTGATACTTTGTTTCACAGTGATAAACTTGCCCTGCGTTAGAGAGAAAAAGGGAAAAACAACTAAACTAACTTTTAGCCTACAAGTTGCTGTTTTGTGTCATATTTAATATTTCATCAGTTGTAATATTTTTTGTGTCATATTTAATATTTCATCAGTTGTAATAAAAGTCTCCCCTCGGGAGTTGAAAACACTTAAGAGACTTGGGTCTCTAGGTGGACAGGAGCTGCTTGCTCC
>NW_013953599.1:102792-105105 GCF_001266775.1 Austrofundulus limnaeus
AGTTTAGAGTGTGTTATTTGCAATTAATGTGTCAAAACTTTTTATAGTAGTTAATTGAGAAGTTAAAAATAGCTTTTGGTTGCTTTAAAATATTGTTTGCAAAAATTTTTAATTATTAAGGAGCGTTCGCTTACCCTGTATAATTAAGGTTATTTACAAAACAAATATTTTGTAAACCAGCTAAATTCCTAAACAATTTTACAGATAAAAGAAATGACTTAATATGCAAAATTGTTGAACACACTGTAATAAAGCTTTTTGCATCAAAACCTTTGTTCAATTTATTTATTTTACCTTTGTAAAATATTTTGATGTGGTTTGAATCTAATTGTGTACAGCTCTGTGTTTCAGAACTGTATTCTTTAAAAAATCAGTATTTTTTACTGTTTTTACTTTTATCAAAAGCAAGTTCTCACTTTTGAATTGTACCCATATTTTAGGTTAACTATTACAGCATCTTCTAATTTACAACACTATTGCTTGAATAAGAGAGTGTCCACCTTTGTGAAACACTTCTATTAAACAGAGATTGTAAAAACAGATTGATTGTAATAAAGTTAAACCTGTTTATATAGGACTTTTGTAGAAATAAACCCTTTTTTAATTGAAATTGGTTTTATTTAAATGCATTAGTTTAAGCTTTATTTTATTTTGAATCAACAGAGTTGATTCAAAATGTGTTTTATTTGATTTTGGCTGAAAAGTTGAGAAGAAATGTGTTCTTTTTGGTTAAAATGACTTTTGGAGTGTAATACCTTAAATCAACCAGCAGATGTCGCCGTTGCAAAGGAAAACACCTCAGCCTTAAACTCACCTTTGATTGACAGCAGCACCGTGGCTCCTGTCCAATGATAGAGCGTCTTAACAGGAAATCCCGCCTTCAATGCTGTCCTTCAGAATAAAAACGGCAGTCCGTTTTTATAGTGCAAAAAGTCAACAAGCGCAGCTTTTACACATAAACACGTACTGAACATACATTCACAGTTTCAAACCATAGTTTTAAAACACCGTGTTTCAAAATCGACAAGCGATAGCTTCATTCTACGCTAGCGATACAAACACAGCTCCTTTTAAGCTGACGGGTGAACCGGAAGTACCGTGTGTCACCTTAAACTCCGTCCGTCTTAGCGGCTCGGAGTTAAAAACTGCTCGAAAAAGGCGTTTAAACACCCCCAAAGTTCTCTGAAGCGGTTCAAWCGACAGTTTGCAGTGTAATCGGTCGCTCAAGGCGCCGAAACGGCTTTTTTCGCCGTTTATCGAGACGTACCGTTCGGTTCTTCCATCCCGGAAGTGGTTGGAGCTAACTTTGTTAGCCTGTGTTACGCTCAAACTCCCCCCGTATTCCGTTAAACAATATACGAGTGCCTAAACTCATAACAGATGATAGCGGAAATATGAACATGAGATCAAAACTGCGTTCACAGATTAGATCTTAAAGATAAAATAGCGTTCGCTATTTATTAGAGCGGAGTATATATTTCCCCTTCAGGAAGTAACGTCATTACCTTTATAAACCGTGAAATGCTTATTTTTTTTTGAAGCAGCAGCAATGGTAAAACCTTATTACAACTCAGAATGACAGAATAACAACAAAAATCTGCAGCTTTTTGCTATAATCTGAACACCTCCAGTCATAACAGGTCTTATAGCATCATTCTTTTTGCCAACATGAGAAAGTAATATTTTTTACCTTCTTCATAATGCACAGAGATATCTTTTCATGAGAAAAAAATATTAAAATAGAGTTCACCATTCATGAATGGGACTCGTACGGCCACCARTATGTAAGGGATGAGTTACTTATGCAAATAAGCTCACCTTACATCTTCCTATAACTAAGTTWTGAGAGTAAAATTTACCAAGGTTTTCCTCATTACTTTAATATTTGTCTGTGCAAAGTGAAGTGACACAATGAGGGAACGTCAGACTGGTTCAAGTTGATTCATAAAAGATTATGCAATCATTTATTTACACAATTGAACAAAATCATAGTTACACCTGATTGTGGGTTTCCTACTAAGAGTCTAAGTAAATATGATAAAACCTGCGTCCGAATTTCTTTCACATTCACCCAGTTTACTTATATAGACAGTAAACGTCAGCCTGATGTTATAACTAAACAATTTACTGGCACTTTCACTTAGAGTTGGCAAAGGAGAAAAGGGTAAGAGAAGGTAAGGAAATTAAGAATTAGTGTTTCTGCTTTTATTTTTGAAAAATCTGTGGCAACCGTTTCAGCACGTCCTCTCTGCTCTCAGCTTCAACTTGACACGTCACCCACGAACACGTCAGCGTTACCTGGTGATGTCTGCT
>NW_013953599.1:106109-107240 GCF_001266775.1 Austrofundulus limnaeus
CTAAAATAGAGTTCAGTGTTCCTGCCTTCTCTCAGGCCTGTCCGAGACCTGCTTTGAGGCAGTAACTCCTGTTTCTTCACTCGAGGTGTCCCCTACAAGTAATAAATCTCCAGCTGCACTGTCGTATCAAGCGCGCGCGCACACACACACACACACACACACCAATACGGGTTTATTTGTATTAGCGGGACAATTTTTTTCAAACCAGTTTTTTGCAACACTAAACGGACACCCCTTTCCACTTATGCTAGAAAGACGTAGTAAGTTGTCAAAAATCCTGTTTGAGCTACAAAACATAGATCTCACTTGAAAATTTAGATACACACAACAGAAGTCAAAATACAAGAACCTGACCCAATGCTGTATTAAAAGGACAAACGATAATGAGGTGCTTGGCTCCACCCATGACACCAACAGTAATTGTCAGGGCCAACTTTATTTATCAGGACCACGGCATACACATACAAAAACATGACATTTATGTGTATTAAGAAGTCCAAACATGGAAATATGTAGTATAACTACACAGAAAGTGGACTGCATTTTATAGCACCTTCACTAAGAACTAGAGCAACAATTCTATTTGTGAACATAAAGGAAAATCTGTGAATGGCAAAATTAAATGAATTGCATGCCTATTGTTAAATCAGAGAGATTTAAACAAATTTTGTGAACAAGATGAACTCACTCATATCAGTAGAAATACAGCTGAATATTTTTTAAAGTACAGTAACAGATCTATACCAAACAATTGATGGTGCAAAAATGTCAGTACGTTTACGTATTCTGTTTAACAAGCAACTTACCATTATAACTCAAACTGTGTCAGCCTCCACAAGATGAAATATTTAAACTGTCCATTGGTGATATCAGAACACAGAGATTACCTCTGGTCTGGCTCTAAATATCCCATGTGTRCTGCTGATATCACTGATGGAAAATTAATCACATTCACATAAACTATACAGTATATTCTTTTCTTTTCAAAGTTACGCCCCGATTTCTCACAAAATCTCTTATGTTTTGGATAGAATGACTACCGTATTTTTCGGACTATAAGCCGCACCCGCCATTTTTTTAAAAACACGCGAACATTAACATATAAGCCGCACCGGACTATAAGCCGCACCC
>NW_013953599.1:108240-109605 GCF_001266775.1 Austrofundulus limnaeus
TCCCGGGGTAATGCTGGCTCTGAAGCTGTGGTGTCCTCTTCACGTAGCAGTCCAGACTTTCAGAACCCATTGGTGATGGTGGACTCATTCACTCTGCTCCACGCTGTTAGGATCCACTGGCAGACATCAGGAAATGATGCTCTTCACATTCGGCCAGTTTTTGTGAATGATTTATCCCCGTCAGTCATCTAAGCCTCCCATTCACCCCTGAGTGCTGCTTTAAATGCACGATTCACACTGATGTCCAGCGGTTGCAAAAACTTTGTGGTACCTCCAGGAATAACAGCAGGAATTGAGTTGGTTTTCCTGATGGCTGCTTTCACTGAATCCGTGATGTGGGCCCGCATACTGTCCATAAAAAGCAGCACTTTTTTCTGGTGGAAAAATCCTCCTGGGCACTTTCCGTAGCACTCCGTTAACCAGTCCTTCATCATATTTTCTACCATCCATCCTTTCTGGTTGACTTTCACAACAATGCCCTTCGGGAGTTGGTCTTTCGGCATAGTTTTACGCTTAAAAATCACCATCGGGGGGAGCTTCTTTCCAGAAGTAGTGCAGCCCAGCACACAGGTGAAATGTGTCTTCTCGTGTCCCGTTGTTTTCACCATAATGGAAGACTCACCGGTCTTGTTTACGGTTTTGGTCAGAGGCATATCAAATGTTAGTGGAACTTCATCCATATTTATTATGTTTTCCGGTCCGATGGCGTTCTCTGCGATCTTGTCTGAAACACCAGGACAGTCCGCCATTAAAACTTTCGATGTTCATCTGGAGAGCCATTGCTTTGGCTTTCAGGCGGATTTGGACGGTGGATACACCTCGGCCAATCCTCAAGATGATCTTCCAATTCAGACCACCTACTGTTATGTCCTCTGAAAGCTTTTCTCGTCTTCTAGCACTGAACGAGTTCTTCCCGCTGCTGCCTCCAACACCGAACCATCGATTCGTTCAGGCCGAGCTTTCGTGCAGCGGCTCTGTTTCCCTCCTGTTACGCAATTTCAATAGCCTTCAGCTTAAAAGCGGCATAATAAGATCTTCTATTCTTTTCCATGGTGAGCGCATTTGAATATGAAGAGAAATATTGTGTCTGTTGAAGATCCGTCGTGTCGTGTCTGCTACTAGCTAAAATAAAATGGCATCTGTTTCGTCTTTCTCCTTTTATGCGCGGTAACCACACCTCAGAGACCCCACCTCTGGCTAAGAGCCCCCACCTCTGCTACAGAGTACCCACCTCCGGCTAAAGAGCCCCCTGGTGGCTGAAGAAAAAAATCCACATATAAGCCTCACCGGACTATAAGCCACATGGTTCAAAGCTCAGGAAAAAAGTCGCGGCTTATAGTCTGAAAAATACGGTAGCTAGAGTAG
>NW_013953599.1:110605-111961 GCF_001266775.1 Austrofundulus limnaeus
GTCTAAAAACGTCTTTTTGCTGCTCGTATGGGTAGAGGTCTGGTACTGCAGGCTAATTTGCATATTGGCTAACTGGTTCTCCGCTATGACATGTCCTCCATGGTTTCGTCACATCCGCGGGGCCTGAGTATAAAAGCGTTTCAAGCAGAGCCACTCCCCTGCAGAGATTCAGGAGTTGGAATAGAGATAGTTGTAACGTTAGCATTGTGAGTATTGATCGATAGCATTTTCAGGTTAGCATTATATTAACAATTAGCTTAGTCTTCTAACTTAGGTACTTTAGATTATTTAATCAAAAGGTACTTTAGATTATTTAATCAAATACATTTTCATAGTCTTTAGATTAAGCGTTCATTTATTTTATAGATTAGGTTAGATAGCTGTAGTATTTTGCATTTAGCTTTAGCATTAGGATTGGTGGTAGTGTGTGTAGGTAGGATAGGATGGGACATAGGTGTAGTGTAATGGGTTGTAGAAGTACAAATGGAATTCATATGTTTCCAGAGGATTTGGAGATTAGGCACCGGTGGTTTCTTGCGCTGGAAGTAGCAGATGGCACACTCCCGCCCAGTGCTGGAGTTTGCAACCGCCATTTCACTCTGGATTGCTTCTCCAACATGACGGAGTTTGAAATGGGYTTCACCAAGTTCCTWAAACTGAAGAGCAACGCTGTTCCAACAGCAGCTCTTCAAATTGCTGTTCCAAAAACAGCTCTTCAAATTGCTTTCCAGTCAACCTTGCAACATCGGGGGACAATCCGTTTGGAGGTGAGTTCATTTTACCACTTTTTATTTCATAATTTATCTCATGAGTAGAGGTTTTGGACGTGTTTTGTCCTGTGTTGTGCGCGTGTGCTGCAGCGTAGCTTGGTTGTGACCATATGGTTGTGTTGTAATCAATGCTATCTGGTGTTGTAATTGTGTTCTAATRTTCTAAGGTTTCTAATGTTCAGATCTAGGGTTTCTTGTGAACAAGTGTAACGTGGAGAACGAAGACCGCGTTAACTTAATGGCTTAAAAAAAACAATGGAGACTTGGACAGATTTTTAGCTGGAGCTAATGCTAGCTGGTGTTACGATGTCAGTGATGCATTGTTTTTTTCTGTTTGTGCAAAGCATGTTCAGAATCTAGGGTACTTATAAAAAAACGTTTATGTGGTGAATTAATGTCACGGTAATGGTTTAARTAAACTATGTGGAGAAGTGCAGTGATATCTGGTACTAATGCTAGCTGATGTGTTTTTATTTTATGAAAGTTGACACAATATTCTGACCGGGTACATACTGTTAGTTGCCGTTTGACTGATGGTTTGCTCATGGCCAAACAATAACACCATGTTGAAGATTATATAGAAATC
>NW_013953600.1:0-423 GCF_001266775.1 Austrofundulus limnaeus
ACCTCCAGCAGAACCAGGCTCAGGACAGACAGCCATCTGCCTCGACCGGCTGGGATTTGGGGACAGGAAAGAGAGACAGATAAACACAGGAGGACTGGTCCAGGTGCATCTTCTTCTGAAAGAGACAGAAAAAAAAAAACACGTTATCGATGGAAATAATTACAACAAACATTTCAAGGAGCTTGATTGTTGATGACAACAGATGTTTTAACTTCTCTTTATAAAGTTTTCATAAAATTTCTTATAGATTTGACACATTTTATAAATGTCAAGAGAGGGATTAAAGAAATTTTGTAACTGATTAATTGAATATTAAGTTCAGTTTTGTGTTTTATACTTTCTGATCATTTCAGTCTGTAAGGTCAAAACAGACAAAGAGTTGGTGTGTGTCTTATCATTATCTGGGGTTGGTTAATTTTAGAG
>NW_013953600.1:2644-26415 GCF_001266775.1 Austrofundulus limnaeus
CAAGGGCAGCCACATGTTGCTGGAGTTACTATCTGCTTGGTAAAAATGAACGAAATGCAAAAGGCAGTTTTGGTTTTCCCTGTGTGTGTGTGTGTGTGTGTGTGTGTGTGTGTGTGTGTGTGAGGGGTACATGTGGTTCTGAGTAGCCTTCAAGGGCAGCCACATGTTGCTGGAGTTACTATCTGCTTGGTAAAAATGAACGAAATGCAAAAGGCAGTTTTGGTTTTCCCTGTGTGTGTGTGTGTGTGTGTGTGTGTGTGTGTGTAGCGAGTGACATCCAGCTCCTGTGTCATTTTGTCTGACTAAACCAGAGGAAAATAATATCTGCAGACTTAATGACAACTTTGTTTTCTAACCCTTCAAACTAAAATGACTGACAGGATGAGATCCTTCAGGTGGAAGTTCCTCCATCAGCAACCAGCAGAGACACAAACAGGTCAGAACCAGTTAGACAAAAAAGGGATTTTTATGTTGTTATCATGGATGAAGTTCTGGGGGCTGATCGGACCCTGTGTGGCTAAAACATTCAAGTTTGTCACCAACATGAGCACTAAAATGAGCTRAACGGAGGTTAAAACATGCACAACAGAAGCTGCAAATGCACAGAAAAGAGGCTAAAATAAGCAGAACACAAGCTGAAATCTAAAACCAGCAAAACAGTGACGAAAAGCAACATTAAATCTAAAACTATAACGTGATAAAATTAGAAAAGCACAGCTAAAATTAACAAATAAGATGTTAAAACTAAAATGTGTAAAACAGAAGCTAAAACAAGCAACATAGAGGCTAAAATAAGCAAAAAAAAATGCTAAAACTAGCAAAATATGCTCAAATTATCAAAAAGAAAAAATAAGTAGGTCCTCTGGATGGGTTCTTCTTTAGTGAAACGTTTYRTCTCTSCTCCAAAAGACGTCTTCAGTCTGAGTCTTCTTTTGCATGTGACTAACCTGTTTGTCCATGTGGAGGCAGTGCTTATAAGGCTGAGTTCACCTGAAACTCCTCAGACTGAAGACGTCTCTTGGAGGAGAGACGAAACGTTTCACTAAAGAAGAACCCATCCAGAGGACCTACTTATTTTTTCTTTTTGATTTTTTCTACCTGGATTACTGAGATGCATCAGGACATAAGCTCAAATTAGCTAAAGAGTTGCTAAAACAAGCAAAAATAAAGGCAAAAATTTGCTAAAACATGTTAAAATGACCAAGAATCAATTCTAAAACAAGCACAAAATAGGCTAAAACAAGCAACGAGACCTAAATGAGCAGAGCACAAGCTTAAAACTAAAAGGAGCAAAACAGTAGCTGAAATCTAACAGGTGAGAAAATGACCAAAGCATTAGCTAAATGGCAAAATGAGAAAAGTAGCCTAAGCTTAGCTGTAGCTAAATTTAGCAGAACACAAGCTAAAAGTGATGAAACAGTAACAAAAACCCTAAAGTAGCACAAAACTAAAGAGCAAAAGCTGAAGCAGTTTGACAAGAAACAAGGTTTTTAATGGAAATGAAAAAAATCTCATTGTCTTCTTTTGGAAATACAACTTTTATACTTTTAAAGTATGAAAAAACACAAAAGTCAGAGAACATAATTGTCAGGACAAATATTTTAATAGATAAAAGAGTAAAATTACACAGACTGTGCAGAAGAAGCTTTATTCGATAAAAACACATAAAACAATCGTTTGGAACTGAAACAGTTCTGTCTTTAACTGGACCTTCATCGACCTGTTCCTCTTCCTCCGACTCTTCATCCATCAGTGACAGGACAAAGGAGAAACACGTCGAGTGTTTATGTTAAAGTTAATATTTGTGCCTGAGCTGAAGGTGATTAGTGGGCAGGAAGTGAAATGTTTTTTTTTCTCCTCTCTCTCTTTTATCTGTTTGATCCAGTGAATGATTCACCTGAGGAAGAGTTTAATCATGAGGGTTTCTTTAACCTGTGTGACAGCTCACAGGGCCGAGGCACAGGTGTGTGTGTGCTCTGAGGGGAAAGGCACAGGTGTGTGTGCTCTGAGGGGAAAGGCACAGGTGTGTGTGCTCTGAGGGGAAAGGCATGGAAGTGTGAAGAATTAGGGTTCTGTTTATGTTCAGGGTCCTGGTCCAAGTCCGGTTGTAGTTTTATAAAAGTCAAACTTGTGCCCTCACTTTCTGCTGTTAGTTTTATTGCTTTTTGCCAAAAGATGTTTTTGCTCACGTGTCTGTTAGCAAAATATTTCACAAACCACTGAATTTAGTTTTAATAAATTGTGACTGCATGTTTTTTTTTTTTTGGTCAGGTAATGTTTGTTTTAATGGTTTGCTTTCATGTCTTCAGTTTTTATCGTAGATCTCAGAGACCGAGCTGCTACGCCTCACTCAAACTGACCACTGCAGTCAGGTGGTGAAAAGTTACTGCTGCACCTGTCGGTTATGTTTCGTCGTCAGTCTGTGGCAGAAAAAAAGTATTAAAAATCTTCTTCTGTGGGTGATGACATCATCAGCCCTGCTACCTCTCAGATTATGGTTCTGTCTGAGGAGAGAGGGAGCTGGATGGAGTGAAGCTTTGATCAGTTCAAACATGATGAAGGTACAATGAGGAGAGATGAGAACAAGATTATAAACAGAAATAAAAGAAAAGGCGAAGTAAGGAAAGGAAAGCAAAAAATTGAGATAACCGGAAAGGAAAAGAGAAGGAAGTAGAGGAAAGGAAAAGAGAAGGAAAGGAAAGGAAAAGAGAAGGAAAGGAAAAGAGAAGGGAAGGAAAAGAGAAGGGAAGAAAAGGAAGGAAAGGAAAAGAGAAGGAAAGGAAAGGAAAAGAGAAGGGAAGGAAAGGAAAAGAGAAGGAAAGGGAAGGAAAAGAGAAGGAAAGGAAAAGAGAAGGAAAAGGAAGGAAAAGAGAAGGAAAGGAAGGAAAGGAAAAGAGAAGGGAAGGAAAGGAAAAGAGAAGAGAAGGAAGGAAAGGAAAAGAGAAGGAAAGGAAAAGAGAAGGAAGGAAAAGAAAAGAGAAGAGAAGGAAGGAAAAGAGAAAGAAAGGAAAGAGAAGAGAAGGAAAAGAGAAAGGAAGGAAAGGAAAAGAGAAGGAAAGGGAAGGAAAAGAGAAGGGAAGGAAAAGAGAAGAGAAGGAAAGGAAGGAAAGGAAAAGAGAAGAGAAGGAAAAGAGAAAGAAAGGAAAGGAAAAGAGAAAGAAAGGAAAGGAAAAGAGAAGGAAAGGAAAAGAGAAGGGAAGGAAGGAAAGGAAAAGAGAAGGAAAGGAAGGAAAGGAAAAGAGAAGGGAAGGAAAAGAGAAGGAAGGAAAGGAAAAGAGAAGAGAAGGAAGGAAAGGAAAAGAGAAGGAAAGGAAAAGAGAAGGAAAGGAAAAGAGAAGGAAGGAAAAGAATAGAGAAGAGAAGGAAGGAAAAGAGAAGGAAAGGAAGGAAAGGAAAAGAGAAGGAAAGGAAGGAAAAGAGAAGGAAAAGAAAAGAGAAGAGAAGGAAGGAAAAGAGAAGGAAAGGAAAAGAGAAGGAAAGGAAGGAAAAGAGAAGGAAAAGAAAAGAGAAGGAAGGAAAGGAAAAGAGAAGGAAAGGAAAGGAGTTCATGGAGTTCTACAGATTTTTATCACGTTTCAGGATGATGTTTGATTCTGGAGGCTGTAAAACAACCTGAGCAGGACAGAGGAGGAGGATTGGACGTGGAGGAAGGAGTGCAGGTGTAAAAGATAAGGACCATCAGARGTGGGGGGGAGTCTGGGTCTGGACTCCTCACTGAGGAATGATGTGATAGAGATCTGGCAGCAGGAACATCTGGACCGAGCCTGAACAATGACTGGATCTGGCTGAGATGGACTGATAACACCCCCCACCCCACCCCTCCAGGTCCGAGTCTGCACCCCGACCAACAAAGACCGACCCTGTCTGAGGACTGGACCGGGTCACCAGTAATAAAGCAGCTCCTGACGGGAGGAAGCAGGTCAGACAGGAGCTCCTGTGTTCGTGGTGCTGAGTGACCCTCGGCCTCATCAGAACCACCAGAACCACCAGAACCCAGGACATTCCTCYGAGACCCCCTCCTTCCATGAATGTGACCCTGAGCGGTCCTTTTTTAAAAAACATTTATGCTTTTATTTTAAACTTTAACATCCATAAAAAAACATAGTAAGAGAAAAACTAACAAAGTTAAAACTGTTTTCATCAAATCAGAGTAAAAGTTGAAGAGGACTCTCAGCTACTACCACACCACACTTCAGCTCAGTGTTAAGCTATTTGAAAAGAGGGAGGACACTTTGTGATCATAAAGTCCTTAAAGCTGAAGAATCTCCAGATGGAGCTGAAGGCGAGGACTTTACGCCTCATGAATGTCAGCAGCTCTGATTAAAAACCGTCCTGCTCGGAGAATTAAAACAAAAACATCTGCCTTGGCCTTTCACACTCATTTATCAGATGAACTGTTTGTGTAACGTTGTTTTATTCTCTGAGTGTGTGTGTGTGTGTGAGGCAGAGATGAGATGAATGTAATTAAGTTTTTTCTTTTTCTTTTTTTTGTTTTAATTAGACGCTGTTCTTTTCTGGGAAGCCTGTGGCGGCGCTGGGTGGAGCCTGAGTGGAGACAGGAGGTTTGTGGTCGGCCTGATGGAGCGAGGTAATGGAAACCGGGTGTTCGCTGTACACACAGACACACACAGACACACACAAAAATCTATAGGCACAGCCCTAACAATACTAACATCTGTCACATACAATTCTGTGCAAAAGTCTTGACTTGTCCCCCACGTCTTTGAAGACATATTTCCTGTAATCTCTAATAATTGATAATTAAATGTTTTTCTCTGTCAGTTCAGAAAATATCACCAACAACTGGATATTAATGAAACTGTCATGATGTAATGGAAAGGCGTCCACTGCGGTGGGCACAGCTAACCAAAAAGTTAGCTTCCCTAACCACTAATCTGCTAAACAGGAAGCTAAGCTATGCTAATGCTAAACCGCTAAACACAAAGAAGAGTTAGAGGAAGCTAATGCTAACAGTGAATTACTAACAATTAGCGACGAATGATGACTGGTGGGACTGACGCAAAAAATGTTGATAGTTTGAATTTMTGGGGTTAATTTGAAATTGACCGATACAAACCAGAGTTACTCATAGCCTTGTCTAGCTAGTTTAACCTTTCCTGATATAAGCATTTCTTTGATCGAGTTTTAGTTTTGTTCCAATTTAGTCAAAATAGAAACAAATATTTTATATACACTCACCGGCCACTTTATTAGGTACACCATGCTAGTAACGGGTTGGACCCCCTTTTGCCTTCAGAACTGCCTCAATTCTTCGTGGCATAGATTCAACAAGGTGCTGGAAGCATTCCTCAGAGATTTTGGTCCATATTGACATGATGGCATCACACAGTTGCCGCAGATTTGTCGGCTGCACATCCATGATGCGAATCTCCCGTTCCACCACATCCCAAAGATGCTCTATTGGATTGAGATCTGGTGACTGTGGAGGCCATTTGAGTACAGTGAACTCATTGTCATGTTCAAGAAACCAGTCTGAGATGATTCCAGCTTTATGACATGGCGCATTATCCTGCTGAAAGTAGCCATCAGATGTTGGGTACATTGTGGTCATAAAGGGATGGACATGGTCAGCAACAATACTCAGGTAGGCTGTGGCGTTGCAACGATGCTCAATTGGTACCAAGGGGCCCAAAGAGTGCCAAGAAAAGATTCCCCACACCATGACACCACCACCASCAGCCTGAACCGTTGATACAAGGCAGGATGGATCCATGCTTTCATGTTGTTGACGCCAAATTCTGACCCTACCATCCGAATGTCGCAGCAGAAATCGAGACTCATCAGACCAAGCAACGTTTTTCCAATCTTCTCTTGTCCAATTTCGATGAGCTTGTTCAAATTGTAGCCTCAGTTTCCTGTTCTTAGCTGAAAGGAGTGGCACCCGGTGTGGTCTTCTGCTGCTGAAGCCCATCTGCCTCAAAGTTCAACGTACTGTGCGTTCAGAGATGCTCTTCTGCCTACCTTGGTTGTAACGGGTGATTATTTGAGTCACTGTTGCCTTTCTATCAGCTCGAACCAGTCTGCCCATTCTCCTCTGACCTCTGGCATCAACAAGGCATTTCCGCCCACAGGACTGCCGCTCACTGGATGTTTTTTCTTTTTCGGACCATTCTCTGTAAACCCTAGAGATGGTTGTGCGTGAAAATCCCAGTAGATCAGCAGTTTCTGAAATACTCAGACCAGCCCTTCTGGCACCAACAACCATGCCACGTTCAAAGGCACTCAAATCACGTTTCTTCCCCATACTGATGCTCGGTTTGAACTGCAGGAGATTGTCTTGACCATGTCTACATGCCTAAATGCACTGAGTTGCCGCCATGTGATTGGCTGATTAGAAATTAAGTGTTAACGAGCAGTTGGACAGGTGTACCTAATAAAGTGGCCGGTGAGTGTAGTCTCTTCTTGTTTTAATTATTTAAATATTGTTAAATGTAGATTTTTTTTATTGAATTCATGATAAAAAGCATTAAAATAAAAGTTTTACACTTGTGAATTTTTTAGGAGTTTAAATTTCCCATATTATTTAGCAAAAAAAAAAAGCTAATAGTTAAGAATAATAACATGAAGAACGCTAGTCCCAACTTATTATTCAGCCATTTTTAGACATACAAAGCTGAATATTAGCATAAAAATAGCCAAAAACAATCTTTATAAATACTAAATGCCAATAAAAATTCAAGGACTAACTTTAAAAGCCTATAATGCTGTCACTTAAAAACTTAAGATTAAATTTGTAGTAGAGTAGTAAAAAACGGTCACATGTTGATTAACGATGCTAAGCTAACCACAGATGTCAATGCTGAAAGAAGGGCTATAATTTAGCCGTGTTTGAAACAGACAACTAAAAAAATTTAGTACAGTATCAGAGAATACAAAATACAAGAGCCACACCCACTTGGCATGCATTTGAGGGTGGCCAATCAGGTGCAAGGGGTGGAACTTGCCACTCCCGCCGCCCCTCTGGCTCCGCCCCTGATGTCGCCCATTGAGTTTTAAATTAAAATGATCTTATAATGAAAAAGAAGCTGCTGTTTAGTCAAACCTTGTAAGATCTCATATTCTGAGATCCTGAAAGGTGTCAGTGCTTGTGTTGAGTACGACTCTCAGCCACCAAATCAAACTTTAGATCAAAACCTTTAATTTATAAACATTTTAATTTATAAACATTTTATTGTCGTCTCACTGGAGGCAAAGCAGTCAAGTTAATCTGCTTCTCACAGCGCAGCAATCTGAAATATGAACCCTCTAAATAGTGATGATGTGTTCATTTGCATGCACAAACATGCACAACGCCTCATGCATACATAAAACCAGATAAGGACTCTCTCTCTGTCTCACACACACACACACACACACACACACACACACAGGCTGCCTGTCATTCACACAAGAATGTACTCGAGTGCACAGAACTCATTACAGATGCAAACATGCAAACCTATAAACACTCCGGGGTAAAAGCGCGCGCGCGCGCGCGCACACACACACACACACACTGCATGCCAGTTTTAAACAAAGATGTTTCTGAGGTTGCTTAGCTCTGACGGCCACCTTGTCTGGAGTTAAATCTAAAGATAATCAGAGAGTAGATATTTTGCTAACAGCAGATATTTTGCTAACAGACACACCACGCTCTGAGCATGGCTCTGTGATGTATGTAAACGTATGGAAGCTGCTGAGGGTGCCCACGTTTCATTTCACACCTCCACCATCAGCATCCTGACAGAAAACTCCTCCCTGCCGCAGCTCCAGGGCTCTCAGTGGTTCTGTTTGGTTCTGGACCACGGACYGGAGCGGGTCCAGCCGGGCAGAGACCGGTCAGTGGCTTTGAACAGGGCACCATCTAGTGTCGCCTGCAGAGAAGTTTCCTCTTCTTTCTTTAAAGAGGGAAGATAAATGTTGGGTGTGTGTCAGCTGGTTTCATCGAGCTGAAAGTGTATTTGTTTTTTTTTTTCTTCACAAGACAACCGGGCCAGAGATTCTGAGACCGAGGGATCACGACTTTAACAGAAGAAACTTTTCAAATAAACCTAAAGAAAGTTTCAACATTGATTTGCTCCATAAAGGAGGAATAATAATGTTAAATAAAACGACTGAAATGTTTATCAAATCCTGGTTGATTATGTGTATTTTTCTGTCTGTTAGTAAAATATCTAGTAACTATCCTTTCATCCATTTTCTTCCGCCTATCCGGGGTCGGGTCGCGGGGGCAGCAGCTTCAGAAGGGAGGCCCAGACCTCCCTCTCCCCAGCCACTTCTTCCAGCTCCTCCGGGGGAACTCCAAGGCGTTCCCAGGCCAGCTGAGAGACATAGTCCCTCCAGCGTGTCCTGGGTCTTCCTCGGGGCCTCCTCCCGGTGGGACGTGCCCGGAATACCTCACCAGGGAGGCGTCCAGGAGGCATCCTTACCAGATGCCCGAGCCACCTCAGCTGGCTCCTCTCGACGTGGAGGAGCAGCGGCTCTACTCTGAGTCCCTCCCGGATGACCGAGCTTCTCACCCTATCTCTAAGGGAGAGYCCAGCCACCCTGCGGAGGAAACHCATTTCGGCCGCTTGTATCCGGGACCTCGTTCTTTCGGTCATGACCCAAAGCTCATGACCATAGATGAGGGTAGGAATGTAGATCGACCGGTAAATCGAGAGCTTCACTTTCTGACTCTCTCTTCACCACGACGGACCGGTACAACACCCGCTTTACAGCAGACGCTGCGCCAATCCGCCTGTCGATCTCCCGCTCCCTTCTTCCCCCATTCGTGAACAAGATCCCCAGATGCTTAAACTCCTCCACTTGAGACGGGGCGACCCCCCTGACCCGGAGAATGCACTCTACCCTTTTCTAGTTATTAAAATCCATTCTAGTAACTAGTGAATGGATTTTAATAACTCAGTGAGTAATAATCAGCTGCACGGCTACAACAGATTAAGTGTTGGAGAAAATCCAATTAAAGATGGCYGCCACAGCTAATCGATCTTAGCGAACACCAACTCAAATAAACTCGGCTGTGGACCGACGCTTTGTCTGAGAACTTCCTCGTTTTGTTCTCGCTGCTTCTGAGTGAAGTTTGGTGACGCTCGATTATTTTATGATAAATTGGTCTGCCGTAGATGGACAAGGGAACAGAGACAGAGCTGGAGTCTATTTTTAAAAAGCCAATCCTGGTCCTCTAGGGCCACCATCCTACCTGTTCTAGAGGTTCCTCTGCTCCAACACACCTGACTTGTATAAACGAGTGATTGTTTTCTGCAGAACTTGAAGAGGTGATTCWGTCACTGGATCAGGTGTGTTGGAGCAGGGGAACAAATAAGTCAGAAGGATCTGGTTTATTGAAGGTATCATGGGACCAGAGTCTATTCTCAATGCGGGGCTTTAAGCTCCGCCCACTCTACCTGCACACGACCATGACATGAACTTTCTTGTTTAAAAAAGTCAAAGCTAAATGTTAGAAAAATAAAAAATCTGAAAACAACAAGGAGAAAACTACATGAAACATCAGATTGTTTTTTAAACAAAGTACTTTCTGTTTGCTCACATGAAGGGGGCGGGACTAAAAATGTGTTGACTTCTGGGTAGGATGCTGTAGATCCGTGGTGTCCAGTCCTGGTCCTCGAGGGCCACCGTCCTGCAGGTTTTAGTTGTTTCKCTGCTCTTCAAGCCTGTTAATCACCCATTCATTCACATAAGGAGAGTCAAAGCATCTAAAACAAGAAAGGGCAACTGGTGGCCTGCGGGCCATTTGTGGCCCACAGGTTACTTATGTCCGGTCAACCAATGAGCTGCTTAGAGAGCTTTTATAAGTTAAAAAAAGTTTTAATCTCTGTTCAGTTTCAAGGCTTTTTCTTCAGTTACAAAAATTATAAAAACAAATATTTTAGAAATTTTGCATCATTTATATGATTTTTACCCAGTTTGTCACAAAACGTGCACATTTTTAGCTAAATTTGGTGCAGTACAAGTGAAACAGGAAGTGATGTCAAAGGGGAACTCTTTAAAAAAAGGGTAACTTCCTGGTCTTTGTAAATCTGACTCTTTCTGATAATGACTCAAAATAATCTACAGAAACATCCGATTCTTTGCAGTCGGTTGTTAGCCGTTGTAGCAACCCATTCAGGCATTCCCCTTTGACATCACTTCCTGTTTCTGGTCATGCGAATATCTCAGCAACCGTTCACTTCAGTGTCGTGAATTTTTGTTTGCAATTCATCATGAATGTTATCTTTCCAAATATGCACTCAAAAAATATCACTTAAATTTAATGCCACGAGCACTTTAATATGTCGTCACTGCGAGTTGCACAAAGCTAAATATGAGGTTTACTGAAGTCGCAAGTATTGTTGCACTTCAGCTCTCTAAAGTATGGTGTTTATTTTTATTTGCTTTAAGTGTTTTCTATTAAAATTAAATGAGTACAATTGCTATACTTAAGAATTAAATATTTTAAGTTACTTCACTGTATGTTGGTTTAATAAGTATATTTATAAATATACACAATTTTTAAATGATGGTTTTATTACATTTGTGTAAGTGTGCAGCGATGTGGCCCTCTGTGTCAACATTCACGGCCCCGCCATCATTTACGTTGTCACCCCTGATCTGAAACCTGTAGGATAGCGGCMCTCGAGGACCAGACAAAACCAGAGACCGGATCGAACTCCACAAACCGACGTACATTAGTCTCAAATGAAAACGAAACTAGACACATTTTTTTAAACAGCTTCTTATCAGGCTTTCCATAAAAACAGAACTTTTCAACAACAATAAAACACAGCAAATGGTGTTTATTGTCAAAGTGTAGGAGTAGGACAATGTTATATGTGCATAAGTCATTATTGTGAACTCTAGTTGTGCAACAAACTAAGCTACAGTATATACAGACACCTATCATTTACCTGTTGATGGCCGGATGACAGTTATACTGTATAACAGTAAATCTAGTGGCCGGTTCGCTTGGGGCAGGACGGTCTCTAAAGACCATCCGTCAGAGGCCCAAGACTTTGGTTATCATCTGCGTGGAAATGGTGACTCTTTACTTTTACAGTGTAATATCAATCAATACAACTAAACATCCATTAAAAACATCCACATGAATATAGTCAACAAATGTTACGCAGAAGATCTCGCCCCTCTCCTCCGACACGTTTCTCTTCCTGCTCTCTTTTATCTCCATAAAATCCATTAAAGGTTAAACAAACATTTAAATGTTACAGATCTCATTAAAGTAAAAGAAAATAATGTTATGAGAACCCTCCATCTAGATATGGACAATACTTTGTGAAAAATATATGTATAGTATAGTGAACTAAACATTTACATGACTTTACAGGTTGAAAGGAAACATTGCTCTGACATAACTCTTTATAATAATAATAATAATAATAATGATAATAATAATAATAATAATAATACAGCCTCACAGTCTGTATGAACATGCTATGATCTCGTTACTCACGTCTACCTCTGTCTGTGTGGCGCCGGGCCCCCCGCGGCCCGCCACACCCTCGTGTCAGTGTGTACTTGTGGGTTTTTAGGTGTGCGCGGATGTCAGTGTGAGTCGGAGGGGGGTGGGGCTCAGCAGTCCCCCGAGTTGTGCGAGTGCGGCCCGGTCTCCAGCTTCCAGTCTCTCTGGTCGGCGGCGTCGGCCTGCGCGTGCTGGGAGGCGGCGGGCGACAGCGCCATCTGTCTGCGGGGGTTGGCGCTGTGCATGGTGTTCCAGTGGCGCTTCAGGTCCGACGCCTTGATGAAGGCCTTGTCACAGGAGCCGCAGTTGAAGGGCCGCTCGCCCCGGTGCTGCCGCTCGTGGTCCTTCAGGTGGGACTTGTGCTTGAAGGCCTTTTCGCACATCTGGCAGGCGAAGGGCCGCTCGTTGCTGTGCACGCGCTCGTGCCGCTTCAGGTCGGGGCCCCGGATGAAGGCCTTGCCGCACACCACGCAGCGGTGCGGCTTGAAGCCCGAGTGGATCTTCAGGTGCTCCTTGAGGTGGGCGGCGGTGGTGAAGGCTTTGGGGCAGTGCTCGCAGCCGTACGGGCGGTTGGCCGTGAGCAGGCGCTCCTTTTTGGCGTTGTGGTCCAGGGGTTTGGCCCCCGCCGTCGGGCAGGAGCCGTGGTCGCGGTGGCCGTAGAGCAGGTACTCCAGCTTCATGTCGCTGGAGGCGGCCGAGGCCCAGCTGTGGGCGTGGGGGTCTTTACCCATGCTGGTGTTGTAATTGTGCGGCTGGGACACGTGGGAGCCGCCGGGCCCGATCCCGTCCATCCCCTGGTCGTAGAAGCTGTTCTTCCTCACCTCCTCCATGGCCAGCTCCTTCAGGATGGCGTCCTGCGCTCTCATCCCGTGGTCGTCCGGCGCCTGGTTCTCCCGCGTCTTCATGTTGGTCAGCTCGCGCTTCTGGGTGCACAGGTTGTCCAGGAAGTTGATGCCGAGGATCTGACCGGACGACATCATCATGTTGATGTCCTTCTTCCTCACGGCCAGCCGGGCCGTGTACATGTAGTTGAGCACCTCCTCGAAGATGTCGGAGCGGATGAAGTCCAGCTCCACGATGGAGTTGTCCTCGTCGCTCTGCTTCTTGAAGAGCTTCTTGAAGTAGTTGCTGCAGGCGGCCAGCACGCAGCGGTGAGCCCTGAACTCGATGTTCTCCACCACCACCACCACGTCGCAGTGCTCGCCCTCCATCCTCTGCTGGTTGAGCATCTTCAGGAAGGTGGCTTTGTGGTCGTAGTCGATGTATCTCAGTAAATCAGACATGTTGCAGGTCAAACGGTTGCAACCTGCAGAGGACAGACAGACGAGTCAAATGTTTTGATTTCCACAGGATGATGGACGCTGCACAGCTGAGGGGAGGAGCTTTAACTGCACACAACTCAACATAAAACAGCAAAACACACAAAAAAATCAACCAAACCTGCAACTAAAAGTGTTTGTTTACAAATGTGCATGAGTAAAAAAAAAAAAAACGGAGGAAAAAAAAAAACTACGACAGGAGGCCCGAGTCGAGCCTCAGAACGCAAATAAAAATAAAAACACAAACAGGAACAAACAGACGCACTTTTCTTGCCGTAAATAACACACTTTCGGCGCAGCGTTTACGTGTCAGTCGCGCTGCTTGAAGAAAAAGATCACCTTAGCGAGAAATATTTCACATTTCACTGCGCCCAGCCATTTTGGTCAGAAGCAAGCCTCCGCGGGTTTGTTTCTTGCAGCCTGAAAAGTCGGTTCGCGAACCGAACCGAACCAAGACGGTTTCGAAAGGTTTTTTTTTCCCGGGTCGCCCGAACACAGCGAGTCGGAATAGAAGAGTTAGTACCTAAAGCCTGAACCCGAATCCCTGTCTTGTCACGCAAGGCGGTCGACGACGATCCAGATCCAGAGCTGTCGTTTTTCCTCTTCCTCCTCTTGTTGTGACTGAGCGGTTCCAAAGGAAACGCCACTTCGCTCTGCTGCCACCTACTGCGCCGGAGAAGGAACTGCAGCCAAGATCGTCTAATCACAAGCTGATGAGTCACTCCAATTAACATTTTTATCTTTAAAATTTATGACATTGAAAATGCCACGAATCTCAAACCAGTGTTGAAATATAATTCCATAAAACACAAGAAATTAGTTTTATTTTATTTTAATCTTCAATTTAACTGAATATATTYATAAAAACAACAAAAGTAAATCAATTATTGAATGAAAAAGCTGCAGAAAAAATAAATCTTGTGTCAACCCCTTATTTAAAAACACAACTTAGACTTGAACAAACTCCATTTTAGTTGTTTTTCTTAAAGAAAACATAACAATATTACAAAAGCTTTATAAAATTGTATTTTGAGTAGCCAAATCATTAAGGTGTATTCACCAGAGGTGTACAGTATTTTTATTTGTTACAGTAATTTTTTGAGGTTTTGTAATTTTACTAAGTATTTTTACCGTAACTTTTACCTTTATTTTGTTATATTCAAACCATAAAAATTATACTTATTTCTTCACCTAGTTACATGTTACAAATTTAAATATGACCGGAATGCATCATGAAAGGAGTTGTTTGTGTAAAAGTACTTTTACTTTTCCAATCATTGTGAGCAGTTTTCTTATCAGTGAAACAAATGTTTTACCAAAGTTATTTTCTGTTAAGGTATTCTCACTTTTACTTAGTTATATCTTCCAAGAACTTTATATATCTTTGGTGTTAACAGTACTTTTATATTCCCAAAAAATATTTTATAACCAAAAATAAAAGCCACTAAACACGCTTTTCTAAACTGATGAAATAAAAAATATACTGTTTATGTCATATGGAAGTGTAGATTTTATATTACAGTAAATCCATTTAGTTAGGTTGTCTACATATTTATGATGTACTGGTTAAACTTTAAACTACTGGCTTAAATTACCTTTGGAATTTCAGATTAGTATTTCCAACAAATCAATGCTTAAACACAATGCTTTGCTTGTTCTTGTGCAGATTAATCTGACCCCTCTCAGTCCTGAGGGTTGTTATTGTCTGCCTTTGCTTCTGGTGAACTTTGAATAACACAACCGACGAGCATATTACTAGTTTCTTAGACAGTTAAAAGCTATTCAAATAATACTTAACACCTGAAATCGATAAAAAATTACTCTTTGACTGCAGAAACTCGATGACAAGTTATATATGTTTTATAAACACGTCAACAGAAACGGAGTGATACCTCTTTTCTTCTTCTCTTCGGCACGCATTTACGTCCCTCAGAGGGGCGGGGCTTCCGAGGCCCTCAGGCTCGTCCTGTCATGGGTTCTCCAGCTCATTTAGGTGTTTAAAGCATTTTTATGACATTATTAAACCACACGCTTCACTCTGCTGATTCTACTWGTTTCTATTTATGTGTTTATTAGTAATTAATAACCTAAAATCAACTTCTATGCCTTAAGAAGTGACTAAATTTGAGAGTGAAATCACAAACTTGTGCAACAGAGAAGTATTTGTACTGTAGTCACTTTATTATTTGTAGAGGAAAACAGCAAATTAAGATAAAAGCATTTGCCACCACTTTGTGGGAAACATGGCCGAACACGAGGCAGGTACATTTGAAGTGATGAGGGAGACGAACAGCCGACACGTGGGGCTGGCTTTGGATCTTGTTTGGGGGGCAGAACCCGGCAGTCGGAGCCCTTTGCCTCACAGTCGCACAAAACGTGGGACTTGTGCTGCAGCCGATCTTCAACCCTGGGAGAACATTCAAAGCCTGCGCAGGCACATAAATTAAACATCTGTTTATTGATTTTTCGGCTTTCAGCCAGAACAGACCATGACAGTGGCTGTGAGCGACCGATGACAAACAAGAACAAAAACGCTGAAATTACAGTAAAAACTGAAATGAATGCAATTCAGACACACATGACACGAATCAATCTTAACAGATCGGGAGGCATTTGTCCCCAGGAAGCTTTGTTATGTACAGTGCTGAGGTGCAGGTATCTGTAGTGGCACACCTGATGGAAAAATCATTAGGCTGTTGAAAGGAGTGAAGCAATGCTTGTGTTTGCAGACGAGGTYGGCACTTCTACAGCGAGGTTACATAGTGTTGGCTCTCTAACATACACAGCCTACAGCAATTACAAGTTTCTGGAGTGATGGCTTCTTTATCTCATAAATAAAAACGTTGCTACAATAATTATTTTTCAGTAATCATAAAAACGCGTCCAAGTCATATAAGGCAGTGAAAGCAAACGGTTTGCTTTGCTGCACGCAGGGACTGGGCGTGCAGACGGATCGAGACTTAAAAACAACAACAAAAAAAAAATTAGACAGTTTTCTGCATTTTCTTCTCATTTGGTGGATAATTCAGCTTTGCGTCCTTCTCATGCAGAATGCATTTATTGGTGTTGCGGGAGATGTTTGTGAGTGTAGCAGCGAGCTGCAGCGTTTGGAGCGCGGGGCTTCCCCCTCGGAGTCCCGACGTAGAGTTAAGTGTGTTGGAGCTTCTGGGAGGTTTGGGTGGAAAACAGCCCCTCCGTGTTATTCCTGGAAGARCAGATGAGTCACAAATGAGATGTTTAATTAACATCCGAGGCTTTTCCCGCCACAGCAAACAGAACAACAAGCCTTAAGAAAGATCACTACGTTTTACCCACGCCTAACGGAACACAGGGAGCACAGAGCTAAAAGGTGAAAACAGAGTGAGCGCCATTTTTTATCCTTCAACTTTAAAATGAGCTAACATGCTTTATTCTGCAAAATGTTTTAAAAGGATTGTGATTTTTTTAAACGAGCCTGTTCTGGATGTAAACAAAAGGACTWGAGCAGTAAACAATCACAATCCATACGTGTCGCAATCTGAGCTTGTGCACGTTGGAGGATAAGAGTCACGTCTTTATTGCTTTTAAAACCTTTAAATCTCCTGAATCTATAAAGACTCCAGAGATTGTAGTCCGCAGTGATAAGCTGGGGATGCTGTAGCTCTTCCTTCGCAGGAAAACAACATATTTTGAGTTTTAAAAAATGAAACAAAACATCTAAAAATCTCCTGCATGGCTCTGAGGTGACTGGAAGAACTGAACTGTTTGTTTGTTTATTAAATTAAAAGTATTTATTCAACCCCCTAGAACGTTTAATTCTCAGGCAATTTATTTTTTTTTCAAACTCAAATTAAACAAAGATAAAAATGTTGCCTTGAAMGTGAAWAAGTAATTAAATAAATAAACCAGGTAATACAGGAAGCAGCAGCGTTCAAAATACATCAGAAACTCACCTAAATGAGCAAATTTCATGAGATTCCACGTTTTATGCTGGATTATTTTGGGTTAATTCTGTGACTCCGTCTGCAATTTCTGMATTAGGGAAATCATAGAGCCCTACATATCTCAGTTCTATTTTTATTTATTTTTTTACACACCTGGGATGTTTTTTTCACGTAACCCCTGTTAATCTGCTCACCCCCAGTTGGGAATCACTGCTGTAGGGGAGAGCTGCCTTTTTGTTTAACCTCAGTTTTCTCCTGTTTATGTGCTTTTTAAGKAAGGTTATTGTAAAACTGTATATATTAATTTTATTGGGGTTAGGTAAGTTTATATTGATCTTTTTCTTTCAGGGTTGTTTTGTTTGTTATTTTGGCCTGAGCTCTCCCTGAAGTCATTTAATAAGTCTGAATAGACAGGAAACTTAAAACATGGCAGAAAATAAACACWTTTAATGCCATTTTTAACTCCTCCTTCATTGTACAGATTTATGTTAGTCCCTTTAATCTCCTGGACCAAACCAGGGGACGGAACAATGTCAAAGATCTGAAAAAATCCTTTCGCGGATCGTCTACTGCAGCCGCTCCAAAAGTTGGGGTCGGAGGACAAAACAGTCAAGTTTTGCGTTGTTTCCAGAAAAAAATTTAAAATGACAAATAACTGCTAATTAGATCGTTTTTGGTCATAATTGTTATGAGAAATGAAATGTTGTCAATTAAAAACAGTTCAATAGTGAGTTTTGTWGTTCTAARAATGATWTTTACATACTTTARATATWGYTAGCACAAAAAGTAAGTAAATGTGTGTTTAGTAGATTATTTCTTCGTACAAAGCTTCTTGGTAATAAATCTTTTAGCAGAACCTGATCGACAGGAGCTGGAGCTACCAGAAGATTAAAACTACTAGAGAAGATTTGGCAAATGTTTCAYGTGCACAACCCACATACTCAGCTCTGCTGCTCATCCCACAAATGCATGATCCTTACAAATGTGGTGCCATTTTAAAGAGAAATGAACAGGCTTTACAGCGGTGTAACATTTCTTGCCGAGAAGCATTGTTACAACAAAGAAATAATCTACCAAACACACATTTCCTTACTTTTTTGTGCTAAGTTTATAACTGTGGTCAAATGTTTCTGATATTATTGTGTCTTTGTGACAGATTGCTGCTAATGATCTTATGTGTAGAATCATAAAACAAAGGAATAATAAATGACTTTAAAYGCCTACTTGTTGCTTATAAAGAAACCAAAGCCATGTGGGGAATAGGGGTGTAAGAAAATATCGATACACTGAAATATCGCGATATTTCATTTCCCGATACTGTATCGATATTCTAAAGCCCTGTATCGATTTTTAATTAAGKTTTAAAATGTCAACCTTTTTGCCAACCGTTCATTTTTATGTTGTAGTTCAGCCTCTGACCACTAGTTGGCAGCAGTGAGCCAGCCATTTGGCTCCTCTACTTCTTGAGCGCCAGAGAATAAGGGTAGCATTAGCATTGTAGGAGACAATGTAAGCATTGTAAGTAAACATTAGCTTTTTTTTCAGTAAGAGGTTTTTAATAGAATTTTTGGACAAAAAAATATCGCAATATATCTCAATATATCGCCTTGCTTACAGTATCGCAATATATCGGGATATATCGTATCGTGACCCCTCTGTTATGATATGTATTGTATCGCCAAATTCTTGCCAATACACAGCCCAAGTGGGGAAACTTTAGGATGAGTTGTAAACGTTAGAATAAAGCATGACGTTAGCTCACTCTGTTTGGCACCTGGCTGTGGGGGGATTTCTCAGAATAAGGCTCTGTTGTTGTAAATAAAGCAGCTAAACGTTTCTTATTCTGACCCCAATACTGTGTGTGTGTGTGTGTGTGTGTCTGAGCAGGAAAACAGACAAGCCTTTGAGAAACCAGAGAGAAAATATTTAGTAGGGTGTTAATAGTGCTATTCAAACACAGCTATTAAACATCACACACACACACACAAGTGACAGTGAGGCTGCAGGAACAAAGCCAAGCATTCCCATCTGGTGAGTCAAGCAAGCTAACTCATGCACGCTCGCTCATCCCCAGCTCGGCTCCTCGGGATCATCACACACTGAAGAAATGAAGCTGCCGAGCCAAAAAGGTGAAGTGGGAGCGAACGAGACAACCAGCAGCTTTCAAACTTAGAAAACGCTCAAACCACGATGTTATTAAAGAAAAAAAAAAAACAAGCTTCGGGTGAAATGAAATGACAAGTTCCTTCAAGCAGCTTCACACGAGCTGAAATCCTCTCARCGCTGACAGACGACAAGCTGAAACACATCTGTGGAGTTTACAGAAACAAAGCAAACGAGGACTGCTGACCTATTTTATTTCTCCACTCAAAACACGAGAAGGAAACCGATTAACTGCAGGGAGACGTTTGACAAACTTGTTCTGGAAACTCAGATCTTTATTTTTCTGAGGCTTTTTTTTTGTTGGTTTAACTAGATGAACCCACTTTAAATAACACTATTTTTAAAACTTTTTTTCTGCATCAGCCAAATGAGCCGAAATGAGCGAGTTTATTTAAATGGGTTTAAGCCACACGCTTCTTAACGTTAAAAACAGACTGAAGCTCCTCTGCGTACACAAAAGATCAGATTTCAGTCCATGCGGGTGTGTTTGCAGAAGCCAGTTCAGCCGGATTTTATTCTCATCACTGCAGGTTTTTTTTTAATGTGGACAAAAAAATTATTGAAAAAAAAAAGTTTTCATAGAATATTTTAAATTGTCCATTTAGCCCTGGTTTAGTAGTCTCATGTAGAGAGAACTGTAACAAAAATACGTTGTGTGTTGTTATGAACTGACACTATGATCCGGTCGGGCTAATAGCAGGCCTGTTCCCTGCCAGGATGAGTGAAGCTGAAACAACCACAGCACCATGCACAAGCTGCGACAGAGAAGCAGGGCCGACCTGAACCAAAACAAAAAGCATCCCAGACTAAAGYGGACAGGAGATGGGGACTGGGACTGGTTTTCTTACCTGGGTCAATCCTCACCCTCCTCTGGTGTGATCTCTGTCTCTTTATGTACGACTACTTTGGTCACTGACATGTCAGGATGCTGCTCTTTAGCCTCCTTTATGGCCTGAGCCAGGGCCTAAAATATGAGGGGGGTGCAGTGCCAGGAGGGACCACCGGGGGGAGACAGAGAACGGGGGGAGAGCGGGGGATCGTGAGTCAGAATGCCAAGAAGCCACCTAGTCACATTTTGTTATAGTTCCAGTATTTTTATACGTCCATCAGGAGGCTGCTCGCAAACTTAAAGCCTCAAAGAGTCGATGAGGTCACAACACTTAAAAAATCAATCAAATCAGACGAGGAAGAAATGTAAAGACCTCATCGTGGTCGATGTCTGCGTCTCCTGTGATGACGATCCTCTTCTCGATTCTCGTTTCTGAGATTCCTCCTTTCACCATCTGAGCGACAGAAAAACACAAACTTAATCACAACAAAACTGACATGTTTACTAAAAAAACAAACAGAAATATTTAAATTCACGTTAGCTGACTTCTCTAAAACCAGTGTTTGATGTTTTGGAACCGTTTCCAGCTGAAACTGATTCTGTGCTGGAGCCGAACCAAACGCTGCTGCAGTTTGAGCTCTGCCAGCACAAAGACAAAGAGGCGAGCAGACACAACACATGAACCCTGACCTTTGTGATGTGTGTGGTCGTGGTGGTGCTGGTGGTTTCCGAGGTGATGGTCTGAGCGCTCAGCAGCACCCCGGGGTCTGCGTCACCGTTGGTGTCAACCTGTCAAAAATACCACATGTGGATAAAATCAGAGGAACGCTTTTCACAGCTGAATGTTTAACTGCAGCTCACCTGATGTGTTATTAGTGATTTCATTTAACAAAACTGCTTATTAAGATGGTTTTTTGCACCTAATTCTATTTTTTTGCAAAAAAAATTAAGACCTCATTAAAGTAAAAACTCTATATCTTGTAATAGTGTGAATGCTACTGACATCATTTTTTCTTCTGTACATTTTTCAGCTTCAAACTCGTAACACTTTTTTTTTTGCTATTTCAACAATTCATATTTTAAAACGTTCAGCTCACTCATGTGAGGGGTGCTATGACTTTTGGTATTTCAGCTATTTATACATTTTCAGCTATTTCACTTTTTCGGCCATTTTTGTCCCATTGAAACTGAATGGGGCCATTTTCACCATCCTTAAAACCTTCAAAAGGTTTCTAAATATTTACAAAACCTTACACATTTTGTTTTGGTTCTGCTCTTTTTCACTTTCTTGTGCTAATTTTCGCTACTTTTTGCAAATTGTAGCTTTTTTCTTCTATTTCAGCTAAAATTCTGCTTCTTTCTGTTATTCTTCTGCTTTTTCCTACTTTTTTCTTCTACTTTGTGCTACTTGTGCAGCTTATAGATGATCTTATCTATATTCAGCTATTTTCTGCAATTTTAGCTAAACTTCAGCTGCTATTAGCTAAAGTTAGCTATTTTAAGCTAAACACACAGTTTTTGTAGCTATTACAACTTAATTCTGCAAAATTCAGCAAACATGCTCCTTATGCTAATTAAAAAATTTCCAGCTACATTTTGGCTGTTTTACTGAAAATTTCAGCTGTTTTGACTATTTTACTACAATTTCTCTAGTTATGGTTTGATACGTCCACTAATCGATGACAAATGTTTGCTTTTTGTTTCACACTCCATCATCAAACTGATCTTTTTTCTCTCATTTAATGGAGATTTTAATAAAACCTCCTTTTTGACCCTGAAGGGGAGAAGTATTCAAGGAAGGAGTATTACAGAAACCTCTAAAACAATGTTCATGTCTAAAAAGATGATTAAGTCAAATTATTGAGAAAATATATCATTTGTGGTGTCTAGTGGAATTTTTTWAAATTTTTATTTTGCTGTAAATAGTAGGCGCTGTGTATTGGCAAGAATTTGGCGATACGATACATATCATGACAGAGGGGTCACGATACGATATATCCCGATATATTTCGATACTGTAAACAAGGCGATATATTGCGATATTTTTGGTCCAAAAATTCTATTAAATAAAAACCTCTTACTGGAAAAAAATCAAAACAAAACAAAACAAAAAACCAAAATTCATTGTCTCAGAAAATTTTATTACATAGACATACTTTTGATACATTTAGCTGTGTTCTGCTTTGTATGTGTTTTATTTTATTTGTTTCATATTTCATCCATGTTTTCAATTATTAGACTAAATTTGCCAATAAATAGTTTGAAAATATATTTTTTGCAGCTTTTAGTTTTTAATATTAATTTACARTTTGGTCACCCAACACTTAACAATAGCGTTTATGTTGTCATAAAGTTCAGTAAACAGATGATATGAAGCTGCTGCACAGAGTTTCTGGGATCAGCTGACCTGCATCCAGAACATTATAACTGTGGGTCGAACAGCAGGGCAGGTCCTGAAGAAAACCAGTTAAGAAATTGAGAAGCTAAACGAGTTAAACCGTTTTTGAAGTGAACACAGCAGGATAAAGTATATGGACTTTGATGCGTTCATCAGCTGGACATTAGCTATGTTTACATGCACAAAATTTTTTAATCAGATTGAAATGTATTCAGATTAAATAATCTGAATGTACTGCATGGACACAATCCGATCATGAAAAGTGTTTACATGCACCAGAGTTTTATTCAGAATAAAAGTCCAGACATGCGCAGCGTTGTAAACTTTCAGCTCTACTTCAGTGTTACAAACGTAAACAAAGCTCCTCTGTGCGCTCCGTACGGACCCGTGTCAGCTTTTAATAACAGTAGAGACGCCGTTACTCCTCGGTTGAGCTGCAGCCTGCAGATGAAGCAATACGTGCTTTTTATTTTTATTTTTTGCGAAGCAACGTCTGCTGTTTGCCTCCTTTTTCATCTGTTAAGAGAGAGAGGAGGAAAAGTTCTGTGCGGTGCAGCGCAGCTGGAGCTCTGCTGTCCCACCGGGTGGATGAAAGTCAGCAGGCATGCACACAGGTCAGTTTTCTACAATCAGAATAAGATGATCCGATTAAGTGTTTATATGGCGCAATTTTATTCCGAACGGCTGTTTAACACGATTACTTTTGTCCATGTAAACGTAGCTATTGAGAGCAACATTATGTCACGGGGAGAGTGCCGAGCTCGCTCGAGGTGATAGACGCATGCGCTATATGCGTAACGTGAAAGCTGACTACAGTTGGAAAAAAGAGCGCACAAGACACTTAATTTGACTTAAAATACAGACATTCTGACAAATAAGTAACCTTACCTCAACTTAGAAGGCAGAGGATGTTGGTCTTTTCTGCTCAGATTCAGCTATCGGAGCATGAAGCTAATGTTTACTTACAATGCTAATGCTCTCTTACTCTCTGGCGCTCAAGAAGTAGAGGAGCCAAATGGCTGGCTCACTGCTGAAGAGGCTGAACTACAACATAAAAATGAATGGCTGGCAGGAAAGTAGACACCCCTGTGGGTAAAAACAAACCACTTTGGTCAAAACTTAAAGGTCAGCTTGTCATCACACATCAAGTTCGTTTCTTAGCTGGAATTGATGTCACAGCTGCACAGTTCCATGGAGATGGAATTGATCCAAATATGCAAATTAAGTGATGATCCTAATATGCAAATTAGGTGATGACCCTAATATGCAAATTAGGTGGGGTGATGGTTGCATCACCTAATTTACATATTTACATCATCACCTAATTTGCATATTTGGATCAGTTCTATCTCCATTGCTCAGATTGTGTTCATTTCGTTCTAACTGTCGTACTGAACAGACCGTTTTTTTGAGAACGAATAATTGTTAGAGAATTTGTTAAAATGTCTTTTCCAAGACACCCAAATCAGAGAAGAGGTTGGAACCAGGGCTCGCTTTACCAGGAGAACGAGCATTTGAAAGCCTTGCTCAGCAATGAACGGGCTAAATGGTTCCATGAACATGCCATGGCTGCCGAGCTGAGGCAGGAACTGGAAAACACTAATGCCCAACTGGAAAAGCAGAAGTCTCTGAAAGAAGTTTTTATCAAGAAGGAGAAAGAGGT
>NW_013953600.1:27415-37804 GCF_001266775.1 Austrofundulus limnaeus
GTATTGGGAAATGAAATGTCGTGATATTTCAGTGTATCGATATTTTCTTACACCCCTAGTAAATAGATTGTTTTGTTTTTATGAATGAAATATACTGAATAAAATAAATTTACYGTGAACTAAAAGTGAACTTTTAAGATGGAAACCTGCAGAAAAATGCAGACCAGTGCTAGCTCGTGGACATGGAATAGCTCACTAATGACTGAGTGGAAAAATCCTGCAGCCTAAAATCTCAGTCATTGATTTAAAAGCCAGTGAAGAAGCAGAGATACTGAGAGCAGCTCTGACTGTAAAAAAGCTTAATCAATAGCTGGTCTTTGAACGCTGCAGGCTCTCCTGGTCAAAACATTCTTATTTCATTTCGTAAACTTTGAAAGCAGCACATAAAGTATCCTAGTTACTTCTGCATGTTTTCAAATCAAAGCAAAAGCCTCAAATCTCTTTTAAAGTAGCATTATTGATAAAACAAGGTGTTTTGTGTAAAATCCTGATAACAGAGCTGCATGTTCCACAGATGAATTACTGTGACGTCATGCTGTGTTTACCTCCGCAGCCTCATAGGTGATGGTTTTCGTCTCTGTGTGGACCACTGGCATGTCTTTGGCAGCCGCCTCCACGCTGTCAGGACTCTGCAGCACAGAAAGACAGACCAGAACCAAATAAGTGCCTGCAGACCTGAGTTAGGAACAGCTTTTCTGAGAACTGTCTGTGCTCTTGTCCCGTGTATACAGTCTGAAATGAAATGCCAAAGGATTCACACTTGCCGGTACATTTTTGTCCTATAAATAACGGCCCGCTGATGTACGTGAAATCAAATGGACACAAATGAGCAGCACATGCTAATAAACAAACAGTTACTGCACTGTTCTGAGCTCTAAGCAAGCATGTGGCCATGATCTGAAGTTTCTAATCCAGTGAAGGAGAGGGTACTGAGGAATGTAAATCACAAGGTTTTCAATCAGTCTGTGGACCAGGGTTATTCTGCTCCTCTGATTTGTGCAGCAGTAAAGTTGAAACAGACGTCCTTTGGTTGGGTTTGGTAACTGCTCACTGCTGGAAGATGAGGTGGGACCACAGAACCTGATGAAAGTTGACCTCAGACACAAAGAGAGGATCTAAGGAGAGACATTTCTTCCCCTTGGATCGCTAATGAAATGTGTCCCGAGCCACAAAACATACTACAGCTGTGGATACCAACTGGTGGCCCGCGAGCCATTTTGAGTTTGTTGAAGGGCCGGTTTCCAGTCGGTGGGGGTGACATTATGCAACGAAAAATTAATAATGAATTACAACATTTAAAAATACTTTTATATTTTAGTATAAAAAAAGAAAAATATTAATGTAAACTTGAAACTAGTGCTGGGCATAAATTTAATTTTTATAACGCGATACATCTATTTTTGTGATTAATCTTTTTTTTTTTTTTAGAAATAATTTCTATATTCAATGCCAGTGAATGGACATAAATATAAAAAAAATAACAAATGTTAAAATGTCTACCGCTGAATTAACGTGCTCCTTACTAGAAACAATATAGCTAATACTAAATTTAATTAAAACTTTTTTTAATTTCATTGTTGTCTAATAAATTCAACTTGTCTTCAGGTATTTTAAACAATTTCTAATGGATTTAAAGTGATCAACAAACGCGTAGCATGATCAAAAAAAACATGTTTTATTTTGTGTATTTGTGAACAAATGAACAGAAAAACTGCTAAATTTATCCTTTTCTGTTGTGGGTATAAAAAAACAAAAAAGTCCATCTCATGTTAGTTTTGGTCAAAGCTTCAAGGAGCCACAAGTTGATCCAAGGAATTCAGTCTGACTCTTCCATGAGCCGGACTTTTGGTATTAACAAATAAAACTTTCCAACATACGATTCCTGTGYTTTGAACACTTTCTGAGGATTTCTCCAGTGGCATTCAGTGTAAACATGATGTCAAATGAAGTTCCTGTCAAATATCTGAATTGTCACACAGAAGCAGCTGATCTGCTTCAGTTCTGGTAGAACAGCTGCAACGAAACCTCAGTTCAAGTCCAGCGTCTGCTATGCTTATTTTTCCTGCCAATCTTGACAAACTGCAGTGGTTCAGCTTTCCATGAGTCGGAGCTGCGGATGTGTAAACTGTTAAAACAATGAGTAAACTGTGTCTAATGTAGCTACCCTGAAGGGAAAGCCAAGTCGTAACAAATCACTGCTTTTGGTGCTTTTTTTAATCTTTAATGGTGAACTCAAAACTCTCAGATTAGTTATTTTTATATAAAACGTAACACTTATAAAAATCTTTCATACAAAAAATAAAAATGGATCATTGTCTAACACATCTGAAAAAAAAATCATGGCAAATGGCGTCTATTTCTGGAAACATAATGAAATAAATAAAAAAGACGGGTCAGAATCATGACTAATGGAGGGCCAGCCCCCACGCTACTGTAGTTAGAAAAAATCTGCTCCTTGAGAAAATTCCTCCTCTGCCAGCAGCTGCTAATCTACAGTAACTGGACAGTTTTACCATTTCTGCTTATGTTAGACACAAAAAATAATCCATCTTCTCCATGTTTTACATTAAATCAGGACTGCAGACTCGTATTTTCCCAAAAACTTGTTGATATAAGCTGCACAAATGTACAAAATGATTTTTTTCAGCCTGAACTGTGACCTGTGAGCATATGTCACCATCCAGCTTGTCTGCTTTTGTGATTTTCTAGGTTTTAAAACTGCCCTCTTATAATAGTCTAGATATTTACCATTTGCTTGGCTGGCACTGTCTCCGTCTCTGTGCCGAGCACCGCCGTCTCCTCCTGATCAGCTGATGCCTGTAAATGATCAATGTACCGTTAGACCAGGCCTCACTTCGACAGCACAAATCCAAACATTACAGAGCAGTTTCACTTCCTGCCTGATGAGAAACAAACAAGGAAGTTAGAGGTTTATCCACTGCATAAAACCTGAAAAGATGAAAGGATCAGAGAGATGTGGTCACCTTTTCAGAGGAGAAAACCCATCCCAGCGTAGACTAACGGAGCACGAGGATGGACAGGCACAAGAGCAGAGAGAAAAAGTAAATACTGGACAGTCAAAAGACACAGTGAACAGTAAAGGAACGAGGGAGGAAAGAAAAGCTTGAAAAGTAATGATTGTATGGATTACACACATGCAGCTTCTATATCCAATCCAACAAATTTTAAAGGTAAAAATCTGGTTTTAGAACTTTAAAACTCACGTCTGATTTGAAAGTTTTTACAACATAACTGAGAGCTTTCAGGTAAAATCCATACAATCTGTTTTTCTTCATGACTTCTCTTTAGGGTTGTAGGGGGAAAAGGATTTTGGAGTATGAGGCTGAAAAAAGCTGCAGCGGTGGCATCCAGCCAGAGCGATGAAGTCAGCACCTTCAGGGAACTGGTAGAAGGAAGGGATGGTTTAGCTGCACAGAACAGGAGAAGCAAACGAGAGCCAGTTTCTTTCCTTATAGGCTGTGGGAATCAGCTGCTCGGACATTAAAGGATGTTTCAGCTGTCAACAAATAAAAATAAAATAAAATAAAGCTGTGGGTTTGACTGCAACAGAAACCAGCAGTTTGGACGCTAAATGCTAGGTGTTATAAAGGATCGTTAGCCATGCATGTGGCTTGTTTACACTGCTAAGCCTGCTGTGGCTGCAGGAGGAAAGGCAATGGGGGTGGAAAAATGAAAGGGAGGGAGCAGCCAGTTGTCTTATAGTTTCATACAGTACCACTGCTAATGATGAAGCTGAAGTCTCAGAGACTGTAATCTGAGTCAGGCTGGACTTTGGCTGCTCAGATTGGACGCCTTCAAAGGTGAAGAGTCCTGTCTTTTGCAGCAGTTTGTCAAAAATGTCGTTCTCCACTTCCATCGGTGACACGCTGATGACCTCTGAAACCTCCACCTTCTCCTCCTCAGAGATCCACGACGCCATCGCCTTCTTAGGTGAGTCAACGCCTTTGATCTGCGCCTTGACTTCTGCGGTTTSGCCTTCTACAACAACAAACGTGTCTATCTTGAAAGTTTCTGTCTCCTTGTCTGTTTCCAGCTCCGCTGGGACAACGGGTTCCTCTTTTTCATCCGAGCCACCGATCTCTTTGCCCTCTGCGTCTGGTTTATCCTCCGCCTCTCTGAAGATAATGAGTGCGCCTTTCTTGTCACTGATGGCCTGGGACACTTCCTGTCTCACAGCTCCGGGGCTGACCTTCACCGCTGACTTCTCTGACGCCTCCTCCTGGGAGTCCGGGGTCTTCTGTTCCACCTCCTCCCTCAGGGTCCCGTCCATGAAGACGTCATCATCCATAGTGGTTGACAAACTAATCCCGTGAGGCCCAGAGGAGGTGGCCCCATCTGTTACAACACTATCTGCCACATATTTCACCAGATATCCTGTCGCCTGGGGAGACACTTGACTTATTGGAAAAGGATAATGGACAGAGGGCGTCACACAAACAGCACAGGGTGGAAAGAGGCTTTACAGAGTGAACACTCATATAGAAACGACACAGACAGGTCAAGCTTCACAAGTAAGTGGATCAAGTTGAACTTTGATCAGAGATTATGGAAATTTGATGCRGAGTGGATTATTTTAGATTTAGCTTTTATTTAGGTAACAATAAGAATTTTTTAAGTCAAATAAACAAAAATGGCTCTTTTTTTTATTTTACTGTGCATATAAAGAGAAAAAACACTTACAAGCAGAGCTGTGAACATACTGAAGGAAAAAAGTAACACGACACCAACAATAAAGTTTCCAAATTTTCAGGGATGACTAACAGCAAGCAGCTTACCGTGATGCCTTTAGGTCCCACCTCCTCTTTTTTCTCATCTCCAGTTGGCTGCTCATCTTTAGTCTGCAGAGAAAAACAAACACAGGGGTCATATATATGCAGGAAGCTTTGCTGAACGTAACAAATAAACAAGGATGTTCCGTATCTGAAAGACGGTTCGGTAATTTGAGACATCTGATGTCCAACAGTCCAGTTGTGAAAAAGTTATTATTGCTGCTCATTAGTCCTGCATAAGCTCAGCTAAGGGAGATAAAAGTGTCAACCATCTATTACCGTGATAAATCCATATCATAACCAGGTGCTGGTACTTTGTTAGTCAAAAGGAAAAAACACAAATTAAACACATCAATTAAAGACATTTAGAGATTAATATCCAAAAAAAAGTCCGTCCTCATATTTTATATAAAGGTTACTGGATTGGAAAATTTAACTTTATTCATGTGCAAACTCCAAATGAGTTTTTAATAATAATAAAAATTTTTTTTAATATACACCTAAAGCATTTGAGAAGCAGTGGCTTTTTTTTTAAATTCCTGAACTGAAACTTGTGGCTCAGGCATGAAAACTGAGAAGTGGAAAATGACTGAATTCAGTAATAAATACAAATAATAAAGGTAATTATGGAAGAGATTAGGAGCAACCTACTGTTTATCAGGCCTTTAACATCAAGTGATAAAACAGAAACTATGAATCTTTAAAGCTAAATGGCAAGAAATAAAGGGGAAAACTTGTTCAAACAAACAAAAAGAGATGTGTGAATTCTGCTCTTTGTAATTAGTAAAAAAGGAGGAGACCTAAAATATCCAAATTGGTTACATTTGAAGATATATTACAAGATGTTTCTAAATCAAAGATACAAAAGTGTTTAAGATCATTTTAAAGAAAACTTAAAGCTGCCAAATATCCTCTAACCATAAGTGAAAAGTCCAAAAAAATCGTTTAAGAAACACTGAACATCTCGTCGGTGAGGCCACCCTTCAGACATGCCGTCACTCAGTCTGCAGCTTACATCCTGTGGCTCCAGCGGCTCTATCATCGGTGCTTCGTCTCCTCTGGGTGAGCGTAGAGGCGACGAGGAGAGTCTCTTCTCCCATTCTGTCAGACCCGGCACACCGCCGCTGCTGCCGCCGCCCGTTTCTAGGAAGGAGCGCTTCAGTTCGCTGACGTTGGTCTGGTGCTTGACCACCTCGGGGGGTGGCTCTGTGTCCTGCAGTGGCCGGTGAACCATGACACAGGGAGATGAGGGGAAGGAGCAGTGCAACGGGAACGACGGTCATGCTTTACGCACGCATCGGTAGCTTGCATTTCCAATGTGTTACAGAGAATTGAAACAAAATGTGGTCTTCTGCAGACTTAAATCTGTTGCATTATTTGATTCCTTTTGTTTTTTGCTGTTTAGAAGGCTCTGCAGGCTACCTGTGCAGCATCTGGCCAAATAAATAAAATAAAATAAAACAAAATAAAATAAAATGAAAAACATGGCACGGCAAATGATGATGTTGCTTGTACTTAAATGCTTCAGGAGCATTTAAGACCAGCATAACTCAATGAAATGGTAGCATGCATAAATTCACAGTTAGTTTTACTGGTTCAGGTAAACACAACACTCCCACATTTCACTAGAGTTGAATTACTTCACTTTCATTTTTGTTATATTTAGCTTTTAAAGTATTTGAAAACTACATTAGTTCACACGGGAAAGTTAAAAACACTGCATCTGGAACAGATTACACAGATTTAAGCGCTGTCTGTTTATCATCCAAGTTTATTCATACCTAAAAATCACCTGCATGCATTTGTCAGACATGCACTGTTTTGCTTACCAACCTCTAGCATCAGATTACTATGTCTGATAAAAACGTTTTCCCCTTTTACTCGTCTTATGAAACTATACTGAAAAGACAAGAAAAGGGAAGAAGAATTGTAAAAAAAGAGGGGTAGGTGCAACAGAATGTTAAATTCCAGCTCTTGTTTGGGAAATTTAAAAAATGGGAGTTTTGTCTTTCACAGTTCAAATGAGAAATGAGATGATGGAAAACATTTCACTCAAAGTACACGCAATGGATAAAAATACAACTTAAAAACTATAAAACCCTGGCATGATTCCCCCATAAAAAATATTAAACAAATAAAAATAAAGCACTTGGTAGGTGGAATTGCAGATTTTTTTGGAAGCAGCAGCAGCAGTTTGAGAGATGAAGTCAGTTTATTGTGGTGTATGATGTGTGTGTATGAGGAGCAGCAGCAACATTAAAGCCAGGACGATAGGAAGGGAACATTTTCTTAGTGCATCTAACAACGTTACGATGCACTGAGCGGGGCCGTGAGACCACCCCGGTGTACCTGAGTCCGCATCTCAGAGTCCTCATCTGCTTCCGACTGACGGCGGGTAAAGAGGGAAGCACAGAGACAGTGAGACAGAGCAGCAACGAGTCATTAAAGAGAAGAAATGCAGATGAAAAAATTAAAAATAAAAATCACAAAAGGAACACAGGGGGAGCAGCAAAGAGCTGGAAATGAGGAAAGGAACCTGATCGATTGTTGGTTCTCCTCTATTGAACAGTATTTATTCAAATCTTGCTAATCGTTGCTAACAGCTAAACATGAGATGTTTCTACTGCTGCTGGTCTGCTGATGTTATTTTACATGTTAATTGGTAAAAATTAAAGATTTTAAGTGTAATGAAGCTCACATTATATAAAACATATATAACAACACTGACTGTAGTAAAACTAACAGAAAAAAACATTTTAAAATAGGAAGATGTTGCAAAAACAAGGATGCGTTTTTACAATCAAATAAAAAACAACAAAACAAAAACAAGAACTAAATGTGCAGAACAAAACCAAGTGCATGCATGTCACACAGGACTTTGGGTTCACACACATTCTTTATAATATTTCAGTGACAATAAGCCTTTTTTAAAAATGTCTTTATGCCTGAAATAATATTTTGGTATGGATGTACAAACCTCTGTGGCAGTCATCTCTCCATCAAAGGCAAAGTCTGTGTGCTCGCTGTCAGTCTGCATTTGCAGACCAAACCAAAACAATCCGAGTTGCAAGTAAGAAAAACGAGAAGGACCCAACATGTAAACATTTAAAAAAATACATTTATTACCAATAATGAATCTGCATAACCACAAATGGGACAAATGGAGATGCTTTGATTGTCGGAACTGTAAGCTAAACGCTAACAACAACACTACAGATAAGATCTGAAAGACAACAAAAGATAAAAAAGCAAAGAATAAATTCAAATAAGCAAGCAAAACAGACTCAGAGGAAGTTGAAACCATCAGTCGGTCACTTTGACATTTAAATGAGTTGATGCTAAATTTGGAAAGGCTGGTAGATACAGAGATCCTTGTATTATTTTTTAGCAGTTGCAGGACGAACTTCAATGAAATCTTATGATTTTGTGGCCGAACAGTAACCTGACTTTCAGGCCCTCCCCTCCTCTTCATGCATGTCAAACACTGTGGATGATGTGAATGTTACTGTCTCACTGCATCACAGTGTGTTACATCACACACCGATCATCCAAAAGTGTGCTGCTTGGTAGAAAATTGTTTTTAATTTTGACTTTACCCAGGACTCTCACTCACTGATACATGAAGAGCTCTTTTCAGAAGCTATTCGATTTAAATGATTCCCTTTAATTTGTGCAGCTTAGGTGGAATCAGCCTGCGATGCAGAGAGACTGAGAGCAAAGATAAATATGGAAGTTTTTACATGCGACTGATGTGACTAAACCCCGTTTGAACGGTTTTAATTAAAACATGAACATGATTGGTTAACACTGAGATGGGTTTGGCACAAAGCCATGAAAATGAAGATAGATATCTTCTAATAAAAACTCTCTTAAGCGATATTTTATGATAAAATATCTGTGATGRTGAATATATTTGACACCCATGCAAGTAAAACAACCCCACTTTTTGTGTCTAACCCTCTCATTTAAGATGAAGCAGCCAATCAAACATAAAACTATGAGACTTGCAGGTTTGTCTGTGGAGCTGTGATGATGATGATGATGATGATTTCTACAGGATAAGCTTGCGACCGAGCAGAGATGAGGTTCTGAAAGTAGGAGACTGACAAGACACTGGGACACACACTGTGTCCAGGTCGGCTCTGAACTGGTGAAGCAGGACAGGATTGGGTGTTAACGAGTGTAATGGACCGTCATTCTGAGATAGAGGTGGGTACTGGAACACACAGGCGTACACGCACACACACCTCCTCTTCCTCTGAACTGTCATGTTCATGGTAGCTCTGGGCTATGGAGGCGGTCAGGGAGGCTGCCTTGGGCTCCAGGTAGCAGAGGCACAGCGCCAGTGGGAAGGACAGGGTGAGGGCGTAGGGGACGGAGAAGGAAGTAGACAGCAGGAAGAAGAAGATGAAGAGGAAGCAGGGGATGAGRGACGGTGACTTTATGGGCAGGAAGCTCTGCGCACACTCGGGGAGGAAGCGCATCTCGGACAGATCGGGGAAGGTGAGGTAGCCATCCTCGTCCAGGATGGAGGACAGGTCGGGCAGGTGCAGGGAGAACGAGAAGAGAGTGCCGCCGTGGCGCTTCCCCTGCTCCAGCCTCTGCCTGCGGGCCGACAGCAGCAGCGCCTGCTCCTTCAACAGGGCGGCCTTGTGCTCGGCGCGGGCTTGCCGCCGGCAGCGACCCGCGCCGCTCTTGGCCGGGCTGACGGACGAGGCCCGCTGGCTCTCCCTGCGCCTGCGCCGCACTTTGTTTGATGAAACGGGAGATGAGGGCAGCGAACGCTCAGAGCGGAGGGGGTCGCATGTGTACAGATGAGGGGAGCGCTGATGGAGGGAAATGTCAACGGGGAGATGATGTGTGCGCAGAGAGAGGAGCGGAGGGGAAGGAGGGGAGCACGCATGAGCACACACGAGTAAAGTGTGGGGTCAAAGGAAGGACAAGAAAAGAAAAGCTGATTAGTAAAGCCAACAGAAGATGAGAAGCACAAAGGCCTGTCTACGGCAGAGACTGGAAAATTCTGACGTTTTATAAGGAAACAAAACAAACAGAAATAAAGGCTTAAAAAGGCAACCATAGCACCTTCATCTGACTCTTTCATTTGACACCTTAAACCAAAATCCAAACAGTCTGAGATCATTTTAAAAGCCCCTCTGAAGTGAAAATGTTGGACAGTGGTTTACCTTTGTGTCGTATCTGAGCGGTGTCGTTGGAGCGGGTTCTGTCGTGTCTCTCAGAAAATCCTCCTGCTCTGCCTTCTCCTCCTCTGCCTTTCTCTCCGTCGTTATCGTGGTGATGATGTCCTCCTTGGCAATGACTCTGGCTGCCCCGTCCATGCTCCCATCCTTGGCTGGAGTCTCGTGGTTCTCCATGATGGGAGCTGAGGACAGAGACGAATGAGACGGACCTTACTTAAACACCACGTTTCTTTTAAATTTCTGTGACTAAAAGGGTTCGATTTGTTTTTTTTAAAGGGATCACTAATTAGTTGTAACATCAGACTTTATTTGATAAACATATATTTTAACTGTAAAATAAAGACTGTAAAAATACTGTAGGATGTTTAGTTTTGTAAATTTTTTAAAATAGATTTTAACAC
>NW_013953600.1:38804-72443 GCF_001266775.1 Austrofundulus limnaeus
TAAACATCAAAATACTACTAAATGCCATATAGAGTATTAAATGTTTTTGTGCCCCGTGAAATGGCATTATGTAAACAAAAAGAACTGAACTGTTTTGGTTTCTTACCTCCGTCTAAGCTGCGGGACATGTTGTAGCGTTTGCTGGAGGAGCGTTCGAACAACGGGGCCGGCCTGCCGATCTGAGCGCTGGCCCTGCGAGTCTGAGCCTGCGTTCTGCCGCTGTAGCGAAACTTGGATCCTAGGCTCAGGAACTTTTTTGGGGGAGCCTCTGGAGACACCAGCCTGTAACAAGTTACAAACATGCTCATTAATCAAACCACAAATAAAACACTAAGTTAAGCCGAGCACTAAAAAGCACTAAGCCTCCTACTCATCTGAATTGTCTCCAGGGAGCCCTCAGGCTGGATTTTCTACTCGAAATGACTCAAAAGACCATTTTTTTTGCTTAAAGCAGCAACTCTGAATGATGTTTAAAATACTACCAGCTTTAACACTGCTCCTAAATACAGTACATATGAGCAAACTGCAATGCTGGCATGACTGTGATCCCTCAAACTAAACTACGCCACGGAAGCATCTTGAGGATTATTTGACTTTGCTGAATCTGCCATTTTATCGTAATTAAAACTGATATTATGCAGTACAACTTTTCACAGTCAAAAATAAGTCATCTTAAATATTTTTACCTGAAAAAGGTGTGGTGCTCCACACAGACCTTCCATAGTCTTTTGGCAGCGCGATGGTTTGGGAGTTTGAAACCAATTGTGCTTTCAAACTGCTCAAACTGCAACACAAAGAAAATGCTGATTTTCCTCCACCTCTTTCATTGAAACCTTCTGCACACAGAAATGTTTCTAGTTCTTTTCATTTTTAAGCATGCAGCTTTGCGGTGCCATGTTATTTCTGCCCTAGATCTTAACATAAATCATTCATGCATCTCCAGATTCAGTGTCCCAGTTCAATATTTCATCTTTCTTACATAAAAAGCTGCGAACTCTGCAGAGCAAACCCAGATTATGAAAGATATCTTTGACAGCCAAATAGTGCTGAATTATGAATTACAGCTCAAAGATATCTTGTATGTGTTATTATTGGATCATTCTTTTCATCTCAACGTAAAAAGAAATTCAGTGTTCAGTGTTTAGAGTCATCATAAATCTGTAATGTACCTGGAACAAAATGTGGTTCAGTTTCTTTTTTTTAACATTTTGCACAAAATACTTATGCTGTCAGCGTTAAAAGTAAATAAATAAATAAATAAATACACAAATAGACCATGCTGGTGTCACTTTTTAAAAAAAAAGCATTTGAAATAAATTTATCTAGAGAGTTTTGTTTATTTTGATTCATCTGGTTTTTGCTTTATCACAAAAATGTCTGTCGTTTGAAACACCCGAGGGCTTTTAATTTGAAGAGGTGACAAACAACTGTGAGGTGGTGTTAACAGTGTAATTAATTTTAACAAACACAAAATGGTAACTGACATACGATAAACTCAAAGAGTTATGAAATAACATCTGCTTTAAAAACAAGCATTTTTTTTAAATAAAAATCTGCTTTCTGCAGCTGAGATAAAGAAAAATAAAGCCTCTGCTCTGTAAGATCACAGCAAATATAACATGACAGCTACTGTTCTTACCTCGCCGGGACGGATTTTGATATAAAAGTTGTTCCTCTTGTAGGAGATTTTGAGGATTTTGGGCCAGGCGAATCTGTTAATCCGCAACCTGTCTCTATAGATGAGGAGACCACTTGCACAAACTCCCAGCATTATCTCCACAGCCTCAGAGTCCTGAAAACAAAACACAGCAAGAAATGACAAAAATTACATGTAACTCACAACAATTTGAAAAAAAAAAAAAACACTAACAAACACTGTTTTCGTTCTAAAAAATCTTTCATAAAAATAAATTATTTGCTTTTTTATTTACAGGAGATGGTCAGGCGCCATGGCACAGCAGGAAGTAGAAATAAAAAAAAGGTGATAATAAGAGGGGTTTGAGCAGGCAGAGAGACGATGAAAACAGGCATGAGTTTTTCTAATCTCCTCTACGGACACGGTGCTGATGCTGAATAAAGACTGAAAACGGTGTCAACTGACAAAAGCAAAAGTGAAGTTTAGGGAAAATTTTGCTCTTCACTGCACAAAGCGTGAAATGACCAGAAGAAAACTAATGAAGAAAAAGCACTAATCCAAAGCAGAAAAAAATCAGTCTCAGGTGATGAATGGGATGTTGAAAATGACAACTCTATATTTAACCATGCACATGTAGAAAAGACACTCACTCAGTTGGTGTAAAGCACATGGAAGCAGCCTCTTACCTCTCCCTCAGCTGGAGCCAAGCTTTCATAGAGATTCCCTACCAACTTTTGCGTTTAATAAGAGAGGAGAGAAGACAAAAGAGGATGCTCTTCTGATATGTACAGATTTTCTTGTGCATCAAAACTATGACTCACAGAAGCAACAGAGGCCTATTCAGTTTGATCAAAGCCGCTTCCTCATKTCTGTCATCTCGTCCATTCGGATCTGGGAGGGCAATATCCTCCCCATCGCTCACATCTAGGCTCGTTTTGACTTTCAAAGCACTTTTGATGAGCGATTTATATCAGAGAGACTGATGAGTGTAATTTAGTTGTTTTTTTTTTTTTTACGGTGACAGCGCTCTCTTTCCTGGCAGTGTTATGATGGCGCATTTGATGGCGGCGCAACAAAAAAACAGACAAGTCAAGCTGGGCTCCAGATCTGCAAACCCACAGAGACAGCGGTGAGAAGATGTGAGTCAATCAGTGGAGCAGCATGTTAAAACTGAGGCATCACCGAGCAGCCATGATGTTCGTGAAGCAGCATTTGGTGGGAAGCGACTGCATGACTGAAAAATGTTTAAGATCTCATACAGAAGATACACAAGTTTACAAAGTTCTGATACAAATACAAAATGTAAGAAACAGGTAATATTTTTTTTTCTGTGACAAATTCTAGATTTGGGGCTATTTTTTTCTTGATAACATAACCTCTAGTAAAATAGTTCTCAACTTTGAGACCTTTCTCAAAAGCTCACAGAGCACGAGTCCATTCTTCACTGCACAAACCCAGTCTTCAACAAAGTTTGTATCAAATCCACGAAATTAAACATTTATATTTTAATTTATGTTCATGAGTTTGTAAAGAGAATAAATCAGAGTCGTTGACTTTCCCTAATGAAAACAAGCATGTGCACGTTCCCGAGTCAATCATTATTCAGTGCAAAGATGCTCTTCATGCACAATTTGAAGTTCAGAACTGAGCAACTTCAAACAACAATGTGTGCGTGCATCTTCACATCCATTTATTCGACACGTGAGCATGCTTTGTGAGGAAATTAGATGCCAAAACAATTTCCAGGTTCGAGGATGTGGAGTGTTTTATTCAGTGTGTAAAAGAAACTATTTCCAGGAAAACTCAGTCGTTTTATCAATAAAAAATATATATATCAAAAAAATCAAATAAAACTAATAACAATTGACTAAACTCATGTTTTAAGTCTTCCTTCCAATAAATATTGCCTACCTGTCGTAAAGCTCTGCACCTTCTAACATAAACAATCTCATTTCCTGCAATAAGTTTTGAAGCTAAAGGTGGTGGTCATTTTGTTAACAAAAGGAACAGCGAAGTTGATTATTCTAAAATGATTGTGTGTAATGTTTCACAGATTATTCCTCCTGTATGTGTGTGTTGTTGTTGCTCTCTGTGTGTATATCTAAGCTTAGCAGTCATTCAGGCTAAATCTGATGAATTGTCATATTAAGCCCAGTGATCAGCATCATGTGTGCAGAGTTATGATGATGTTGATTTGTTATTTTAACAGTAGCTGCTATAACCTTCAGTTCTGGCTTTGCTAACTCGTAAGTGCGCTCATTCCACCACCTGGCCTGGATGCTATACTGACAAATACCTGTATGTTTGTATTTATTAACATAAATAGTTTTAAAATTGCATATGGAGTTAATTAGTTGCAGTTTGTTACCTTAGCGTGATGAAGGTCGACACCATACATGGACAGCTTTTTGGCATTTTCCAAGAAATGCATCTCTGCTACAGCTGGTGTCATCCCCCTAAATCAGAAAATTCAGACACAAAAAGATGCATTTTTGCAAACTTTCCACACAAATTTTACTTGCAACATTAAAAAGCTTCAATATATATTTTAAACAGAGAGGATTGGTAGTTTTGTTTAGGAGTAAACTATTTAAACCTCCACTTGGTAACAAAAATGCATCTTTTTATTCAATAGATTTTTGTTTTTACACTCAAACAGCTTCAATCCTCTGGATCAAACATCACAAAAATCATTCATTTCTAAAATATATGTACATTTTTTTATCTCTTAAACTGTCTTCATTGCTTTAATCTGTGTACTTAGTTTAACAAACACTAACTTGTATGTTTTGTGGAGCTCCATGACTTTCTCCTCAAGTTCTTTAGTCTGGTTGGGCGCGAGGCGCAGTTCGCTGATGTAATCGCTGCCCATTTCTTCAGGATCGTAGTCTCCCAGTTCAGACTGCACCGTGTAGGAGCCGAGCAGCGTGTGGGTGGCAAACGAGCAAGGCAGGCGACCCGAAACGATATCATCCCTCAGCTGCAAGCACAGGTAGTATCTGCAGGAGGGATGGACAGAAGGAAAACAGTTACAAGGTCTAACAGCCAACATGTGTTTATATGTCTGATTTAGTTTTCTGGTCTGTTTATTCAATGCATTTTGTTGAATATCAATCTAAAAGCTGCCCAATATTTTCTAGCACACTTGTGTTTTTCTTTTCCATTTCAAACCAACATTCTGAAGAACTTGAGCAAACATCTGCAGGTAAATTCATAAACAAACTTAATAAACATCCTCTCACCTGGTGATGTCTTCAGTCAGCTGTGAGGGGTCTGGGGGGTAAAACTTCACACTGAAAGCAAAGTTCCAGGGACCAGCTGAGAGGTAAAAACAAAGTATAATTATTGAAATGTTGATTTTCTCCACTTTGCTTCTGCAATTTAACTGGATTATCCAACATACCTCTGATCTGCTTCTTCATCTCTTTGGTAGGGTCCAACCAGTTCTGCACAAACAATCATTAAATGTCAGACAATTAATCAACTACAGCCTTAAATGAAAGGTCAATATCAGCGTCGTCTTTAAAAACTGGATTGTGTATAACATTAATCACTGAAAACTGTCACCTAATTAGCTCCTTTGCTGGTTAATCATAGTGCAGTTTCACAAATAAGTAAATAAATATTTATTAAGCTCAACATACTGAACGTTTTTTCACTTTACCTTCTGATTCTCTACGTCTCGGTGCGTGATGCCAAAGTAGTCCTTCTCCAGTAGGTTTAGATGGTCACATACTTTGTCAAAAAGCACGTGGCCCTTGGCTCGTTTCTGTGGTGAAAACAAAACAAAAAACACCTTAAAAACACAAAACAAAACAGCACGACAGCTGTGCAATCTAACTAAGCATCATGGGATTGCCAGGCACCCTCTCGCCCTCCTCTTCACCTAATTGTCTTAAGATAATAAAATCAAAATGAGCTCAAACCTGATTTTAGCAAAGTAATGACAGAAAATCCAATTTTCATGAACAAACCCAGCAGCACCAGCTGTTGTCTTTTCTGCAAAAAAATATTTCTCAAGGTATTTGAGCCACAATCGATCAAAGCTGGATTGATTTTCTCTACTTTAAACCTTGGAGAATAATTCTTATTTTTTTTAGCTCAAGGTGAGCATTAGCAACATGAATGTTGTACAAATTGATTGAACATCTGAGTGCTGGCTGTCACGAGCTGCAGCCCACATGATAAAACCTGACTTCAAGGATTCGTTTGGCTCAGCTCTGAGCGGATATTTCAGGTCAGAGTTGGCACAAACACCGAGGCCAGCTCCTCAGATCTGAATCGGGTGAAACCCACTGCTGTGGATGATTCAAGCAGAAGGAGTCACAACACGTTAACACATTAGTCTCACACTTGCATGCAGGCAAAACAAGGGCACAGATGCTCTGCACATTCAGTCAGGATGAAACTGTCTGAGGCAGAAATACAGACTCTGAGTTTTAGACGTTCACACAGACAGAATTACATTTTAAAAGATAAAACTTGTTAATATATGCGAGGAGTTTAACGCAGCCATAAAGCTGCGGGGAGTTAATCCTTCTTGGACATCTCTGAGGGAGTTAGCACAGACTGATGTTGCTTCAGTGCAGAACTAAAAACTGGCTTTATGAACACAAACAAAAAGCACTAAACCTCATGGATCAGTCAAGTACACTGCTCAAAAAAATAAAGGGAACACTTAAACAACGCACGCTAACTCCCGATCTTAATCGATGAAATATTCGCATTGAGCACTTTGTTCTGTACAGAGTTGAATGTGCTTCACAAAAGTTTGATTTACTTGGACTTAGCGTGCGTTGTTTAAGTGTTCCCTTTATTTTTTGAGCAGTGTACATATAAGATAAGATTATACAAGCAAGGCAAATAAGCAGTTTACTGATCATATGCCTTCACCAGGTTTGTTTAGGAGAAGGAAAACAACAGTAAACTGGAAGGTAAACTGATCTCAAATCAGAAGAGGAACATCAATTATAATCAATTTAGTCTAAATTTAGAAAGTAAACAAGAGCTGTTGCAACAGAGTCTGGGGACTGGCAGTAATCCTGTTAGCAAACTGATACTTGTACACTCAAACATGTAAGAAAACACTTTCATTATTTATCCGAGCACTTTTTCTTACCACCTCTGTTTACCAATCGTAAATTAAGAAATATATTTTCATCAAAGTCCCAGATTTTGTTTTGTTCGACCAACAAGTTATAAACAAAAAGCATTTTCTCAACGAGAAAACAGGAGAGAGAACGCAGACTAATAATGAAATATTTTATCTGCCTGCTTAAAAAACAAATCAGCTGTAGAATCAACAGAGATCTGTTCTGATGTGGGATTTTAATTTTCTTCTAATAAAACCTTCCAGCCTCAGGAGTGAAGTCAGGGGAGGTTCAGCAGCTCTGTGTCACAGAAAATAATGGGAAATGATTATCACGAACTGGTTCCCACAGGAGGAAATTGAGTTGAGCTGGAAAACTACAAGGTCAGGGGGATAAAAAGTGTCAAGCCTCAGCTTCGTGGACCAGTTTGAGGCCGGATGGACGAGGACAATTATCTGAAATGTCAAAAAAGTTCAGGAGTGTGATTTATTTCTGAAACAAGGGCTGAGGAGAGGGACTAACTGTCGTGATTCTGTTTAGAGGCTCCAACACTTTTACAACAAAAAGCTATTTTTCTTGTGAGCTCAATTTAATAACATTGCTTCTGAATGTTGGACACATTAAAACTCATTATCAGTATAATTATTACACTCGAGGGCGCACAGCTCTGGGAAAAAAACTGACATAGCAAAACAATCTGTGTGATAAATGCTTCTTTTGTTCAAGCGAAGTGAACTTTGAAACAGAAAAACTGCTACATGAAGAGGTTTTCCTCTCCTCACCCTGAGAACACTTTGGAATAAATCACAAAAAGTGAAAGTCTGTTCAGGTTACAACAATTAAATGTTTATGGGTGAAGCATTTTCCTCTGTGAACGTTTTTTATCTGTGTTTCTAAGTTTAAGCAAAAAGTGTTGCAGAAGAACAAATTCAGCTGATTATTTTTTCCCTTGAAATTCATCTTTATTCTCACAGTTCAGGAAGTAAACTAAAGCGCAAATTTTAAAATTAACAAAAAACATCATGTCTAAAAAAAGGCACACAAGCTGTTTTTTTTAATTACGGTGAAAACAAACAGAACTCTGCAGTAAACTGTGACTCACCTCCACGCTGACCGTGAAGTCGGAGCCGTCCAGCAGAGTGACCTTACACTGCATGATCTTCACCTTCTTCACTCCTCTCAAAGGAGATTTTGACAGACGGCTGGTGGACGACCTGTGGGACTCCTGATCTTCTTCCTTCTGCTAAATAAAAATACAATAAAATAAAAAAATTAGAACAAAATAGTGGTTCACTTCAGCTTGTCTAAGTGGTACCTGATTACATTTATGGAGAAAATCCAATTTTCCACTCGGCTGAAAACAAAGCCCTTTCTGACAGACTGCATGCTGAAAAAGAAGCTGTGACACATTTTTCTTCTCACTCAAAAACATGGATTTAATGTTACGCCCGCTTTCATTTCTTATCTTGTCCGTTAGGTTAAATCCGTCACGTTGCTGCTAATCTAATGAAACTCCCATGAACCAGCTCAGTGTGTCCACTCATTTAAAAGCAGTGCTCAACCACAGAAGAAAAATACTTTAGGGAGGTTAAACAGTTAAACTAAGCACGTGATTAGGAGTTTACATTTCTAAGAATCCTCTGAGGGTGTTTTGCTGTTTCATGACTGATGAGAGAAAGTGTTGCAGGTGTATGAAATCACAGTTAAACTGTTACTGAGGCCACTTTTGATGCAGGCGTGTGTGCGTCCTCAGCTGGAGTGTGTGTGTTCACAGGAAGGTCCAACACTGTTACAGTGCTGAAGAATATCTCGGTCTTGCTTCTGCAAATTCACACAACAGTGCGTCGCCCATTAGTGGCTGTTTAATGCAGCTATGAGGATTTTCGCTGGTGCAGTTTTGGCTTAAATTTAATCACCTGACTTTTAGGGCTGGGTTTTAAAAAAATCAATTTAATCGATCAGGATCAATTTTCGTTCAAATTTGGGAAAATCGATTCATAAGTCATGAGATCGATTTTTCCCCATGGATTTTGTGCGCGATGAAGCTGCGCATTTCCATGTTGTGTGTCACTCCTGGCTTGATGTAGGTTTACAGCCGGTTGATGGAGAGTGCTAACATTAGCTCCCAACAACAAGCTGTCTGGGGCAAAACAAAACAAACAAAGGAATCACTAACATTACAGCTGATTCTCAGCTGAACTTAAAGATAACAGAGGTCATGACAACTTTTGTTTGCAAAGATTTGCGCTCGGACGTGGTGGCAGAAAATGAAGCTTCGAGCAGCTCGAACCAAAACTACTGTATGTAAACATCTGACAGAAACTGTCCTCTGCATGTATAAATGTGTGAAAGACGCGAGTCTAACAAAACGTTTAGTTTTGTTACCAATATTTTTAAATTTAAAACATCTTAATGTAATTCACAGTGATGGAATTTTTGGCTTAAGTACTTTTTTTCTTTCTTTCTTCTTGTTTAGTTTTATTGAACAGAAGCTAACAGAAACGTTACAAATATACAGTTTTCATACGCTCAAAAACGTGGGCAGAAGTAAACACTTATATTATCTCATCTCTTCTCCTGTAACCTTATTCCATCACTTCTTAATGATCAAGAAAATTATTAGTTTCTTAAAAAACTAATGCATCCAACAACTCTTTCTGTTGCATTTCCTTTTTAGTTTAAACCCTTTGAAACTTGAGAAAATTTTGTTTCAAGATTAAACTCCAATTTACAAGTTTACAAGTAAAATTATGTTTATAATTTTATCAACGCACCAAGTTAGAATTAGTTTCTACTATTTACAGAATTAGTTCCTTTGAGAATGTCTTACATATAAATGTAAATGTGTTCCTGCATGAAATCCTTAACTAATTTGAAAATCAATRAAACTGAATCATGAATCGTCCTGAATCGTTGTGAATTGTGAACCGAATCGATTTGGGAAATCTGAATCGATACCCAGCCCTACTGACTTTGTCATTTCTATACAAACTAAAATTGAGACAAATCTTTAAATGTTAGAACAGAGTAACGTGTAGAAGAACTGAAACTAAATGCAATCTAAAGCCTCTAAAACACCGACCTGATGTGAAGAAACAGCCTAATAAAATAGAAACTATCGAACAAGATAAAGTGTTTGTTTTTAAATGTGTTGAAGTTTTTCTGTTTCCTCCTATTTTCCAAATGAAAGAAAGGAGCTCTGAATGAAAGAGAAGTTTTACTTGAAGTCGACCGATGGGGGCTCTAACAATGGAGGACACTGAAGTCACGTCACTGTTTCCCCCCTACGATTTCCATTTTATGACAAAGAGACGATTCATTCAGAGGGAATAACGCTGAGACGTTTTCTTGAATCTGAACAGATCAACTCAGTAAAGTGGAGAAACAATGAATATGAATCTTTTTTTATCTGTTAGCAAAATAAGCAGGTATATGTGTCAGATGAGTCATAAGGAGGCTGACCTGTTCTTTCCTGGCGGGGGTGCTGTGCCCGGCAGCGGCTGGGAGCTGCTCCGGGTGGTTCTGGGGTGAGGTGGGCTGGGCTGCTGCTTTAGCTTTCCCCTTCCCTGTCTCCTTTTTCTCCTGGGGCTGCTTGGCCTCCGAGTCTGCGCCTGATTCAGTCGTCATGGTAAATCACACTGTAGCGGAGGAAAGAGGAAAATACGATGAGTCAGACGGCTCGTTATGAACTGATTTAAAGCCCACCCTTTTGTGCAGTGATGAGCTCCCATCTGATGCAAATACACAGATGGTTAAAGATTGTTTGACAGCAGAGTAAAAACTAATACAAGTGGCTCAAGTCTCTTGGCTCAGTAATCATAGTGATGACAGCAGCTGCTTGGTCTGCTGGAATCATGGAATCAACAAATGATAAAACAGATGTGTTCACTCTTATTCTGGCAGAATGGATTAAAATACAGAAAACAGTGATGCAAGCCTTAAGTGAAATATAAATAATTTAAGTGTTACATAATCAGAAAAGTAAAAAAATGAACAAGAATCAGTAAATATTTGTTTTAAAACATGTCTCATTCATCTACAGACATTCAGGTCAGCCTATCTAAAAAGCTGTTAGCTCATTAATTTAGTTGTTAGTTCAGATTATTAGGCTGATTAGGGGGAAATTAGCTGACAGAGCGTACTAATCAGTTCATTAATCAAATTAAAATGTCAACCGGCTTTTTTATTGTCTTATGCAGCAGAGCTTTACAATCTTTAAGGAAAAGAAAAGAAACAAACAACGAAACCAAACAGAACAGAGATAAACCATTTAAGTTTTCATTATTTAATGATAAATTGTGTTGACTGTAAAGAAAAAAGGATGCATTTGATTTTGGACAAATGTAACTGATAAAACAATTCAGTGATTTAGTTTGCTAACTGAGTTAATATGTTTTAATCAATTGTTGAATTAGAAAATGTTTAAAAGTAGTTAAAAAGGAGACCCTTATTGCTTAAATCCTCATCAACTGTTCACAAAAAACCCCAAAAACTTTAAATCAGGGTTTTTTTGGGGGTATTTTTCTAAATTATCATTTAGTTAGTTGAGAGATAATGACTACTTATTAAAACTAAAAGATTAATTAATAAAAGTGATAAAGTTGTCCTGTCTCTACATCTCTGTGTATTTCAGTTTTTTATTCAGRAAAAACAAACAGCAGCGACAGATGGGACATAAACTTGACGATGAGGAAATGTGTTTCATGAAGCTGACAGGATGGTCAGATCTCACGTAGAGCCTGACACGCGGGGTTTTTAGGGGGTGTGTTTATGTGACAGCACACACTGCATCTCTGTTGAGGTTTGTAGTACGAATGCCTATCATTCTGCTGRGGGCCTGTTTCTCCCTCAGCTCTATTTATAGGCACGTGTTTACTGTGAGGTGAAAGGATCTCTGCGTTCTGGCCGTGGCTGTTCCAATCAACAAACACGTCGGAGCGAACGTCGACAATGTTGACTCAAAAAAGAAAACTTSCCTCCACAAGAGAAGGTTTGGACTCTAATTAATTTTTGGTTAAATAATTAGCTTTAGAGGCGCAGGGAAATTTTAACTTGACATGAGCAGCTTGCTTGAATCCCACTGGAATCATTATAAAAAAGGATTAAATACTTTTGAATTAAACTTGGTCAAGCTGCAAAAAGAGTAAAAAAAAACACTTCAGCAGCAAGTTGCTAGGTGTTAAATCAAAATAATGTCGACCCAAAGCAGCAATAAATCTGGCCTCAGGGAAGTGAGGAGCAGAGGTTTCAAGGTCCAAAGGTCAAAGAACGCAGCATGCTAATCAGACTCTTCACAACCTCGGGGGCAATAAAACCAATAAAGATGACCGAAGRTAGATTACAAACTTCACTAGAAACAATGTGAGCAAATCAATGAGTCACAAGACTCACATRCCAACCCTGACTTTCAAATGAAATTCAAGTGAGGAAAAGGATTTCTAAAAAAACAAAACAAAACAAAACAAAAAATCACTAGGCTGAACTCGGGGCAAAAATCCTGTAAAAACCTGTGATGTGTCTTTGTTGTGTCGTGTGTGGCAGACGTGAGCTGTGGGTCAGTAATCCGCTGACAGAAGATGGCCACAGACAACCTCTGCGTTGCTTAACCCCTCGTGAAAAAAGGGAACTATGGACGGATGGGGAGCAGAGGAACATATCAGCACCATAGAAATTGAGGAAGAATACGTTCAGTCACTGGTGACAGGCACGCTTCACTGGGCCACAAAACAGCCCAAACACTGGCCTCGTGTGTGGCCTTCACTGCGCACTGGCACATACATGAAGCATTCAAAAAGCTGCATTCACAACTCATTTAATGCTGCAGATTACTGCACACACACTGTTGTTTGACTCTGTAAGAAGACAAAATAGAGCTATGTTAATTTAATCATCTGTGGTAAAAAATAAAACAACAAAATACCCAACATTTCAGGTCATGTAATGTCCTGCACTGGGGGGTTTGGCAAAATTTATATACTTAATAAATCCAAACCCCTCTGGACCCCTYACTGAATATTACAATACTTCATTTTCAGCCAATATGTTATGAAATATGTTGAATCAAATTTTCTTAGTTTAAAAGGCAGAAGAACAATTTTTGTGGTAAAAGTTGTTTAAAGAACAAACTTTTCCTTACAATGCAAGTAAAAAAAGTGCTTAAATTCAATGAAGCAACCTTGAATAACCAACACCAAAGGACATGAGACACAAATGAAAAGAAATTAAGTCAAAATGCAAAACGTGTGATTGTAGAAGAATTAAGAGCAATAAATCAAAAGTAATTAATTTTGAAATGACCTTGTGAATCTCTCACATGGTTGGCACAAACATTTTGTATCATTGTTGCTTCAGTTCACTGAGATTTGTGGGCATTTCTAAGAAATGCTCTCTAATAGTCCTGCCTCGACATTGTAGTCAGGCGATGAGGAGTCTGTTCTTTTCAACAGTCTTTCTGTTGAACATTTGCATTTATGATTATTATCATGGGACTTAACTTGACTCAAAAATACTTCAGTATACAAAAGGTTGACTAAATGAACCCTAAACGTCAGGATTGTGCAGCTGCAAAACAACCCCAAAGCATTCAGCTTTACARCAGCGTGTTCGTCAGCTGTGATTTGTTTGTGCTGACATAATTAGTTTGGTTTTCACCAAACACTGAGTTATTCATTATGGTCAAACATCTTCAATTAGGTCTTGTTTGCTCAAAGAATGTAATTTCAAAAGACTGAGGTTTGCTCAGATTGCAAACTCAAGCTGTCCTGCCATGGTTTTATTAGTGAGAAGGGGGTTTTCTCCCAGCAATCCTTCGAACTGAGGCCTGCAGAGACTGGGATGTTGCTGGATTTTATCATCTTAAACTGACAGCTGCAACCATGACAATCCAACAGGAAGTAGGAAGAACATCACAGCGAATTTACAGTGACTCAGAAGCACGTGTCAGCTGTCTGCCCCCTGAACACACCAATGAAATCACATTCAGTTAGCATACTCATGTCTAAACTAAAAGGGCAGCTGTGCTTTATCAGTGTGAAGCTCCATGACATAGTTGGTCACTGACTCTAAATGCTGTGTCCGTGCACGTAAACCTCCATTTTAAGGTCCACTTGTGATTGTTCTGCACACTGTGAAGAGCGGCCTGTGCACACTGAATCATACACATTTATGGGCGGATGGAAGGGCCTGCCATCTGTGCTGAGCTGAGTGCCATTAGCCAGACTACATCACAGCTGGGCCCACCTCTGACCCCTCCAGCCCCCCGCACCAACAATCCTGCTGGGGGCTTATGAAGCCTACGTGGACGGGAATACTTGTAGTTTTTTCTGACACACTAAGACCCATCCTGAACAAGCCTGAAGTCCACTGAGCCCCCTCTGCGTGGCTGCGGGGCTGACAGCTGTCAGACACAACGCAGATACAGTAACAGGACACCATATGGCTGATCTGCCCACTAAAACATGACACCTCCGCTGAGGGGCCTCAATTATCCAGATTCCAGTTTCACAAATGCATTCCTATATTGTGTTTATAAATAAGGCAGTTTTCTAATATTCTGTTTTCTATTGTTTATTTTTGGATTTAAGCCTACAAAGGTTTGCTGTTTACTTTTATTGGATTTAATTTTATCAAGAAAGTATTCAGCTAATAAATCAATCAAAAACTAAAGTTGATTTCAGCCAGAAAACTTTTTAAACAACAAAAACAAAGAAAACAGGACAGCATCAAACAAAAATGTGACCCTGCAGCAAATCAGAGGTGACAGGCAACAGCAGTGTAATACAGGTAAAAGTGTCTTTGTCTAAATAACATTTTAAGAAACAATTTTAGTTAGAATATATTTGGGGTAATCTGTTAACTGATAATTGATTAAACTAGCTGTTTAGCAACAGGCCAGCGACAATACTTAAAGCCTTGTTACTTCTTTAAGATTTTAATACTATTTATCATAAGATAAAGTAGTTTTGTTCATTTAATTGTTGTTGACATGTTTTATTTAAATATGAACTTCTTTAAAACTAGATGACAAGGTAGTTTTAGACTGAGCCCTAACAGACTGAACAGAATTTGGGGAAGGCAGCCCGATCACATGAAGGTGACTCCAAGCCAAAAACATTTTTGCTGATGAGGCCATAAATCCCGTCGGCTCGCCTTGCTGCGTTTACATTCTTAGCATTACTGCTTTTTGCAGCAAGACATTTAGGGATCAGACAACCGGCCAGCCCCACTTGACACACAGTGAACGTCGAATATTCCAGTTATCACTTAGTTAACTAAACGGCTGTTTTGACAGAGGAGAAAATCTTTGTTGATGTGAAAGATTAGAGGTAAATCTTTGGATATTAATGAGGAGGCAATAACTTCCAACACAGGAGCTGAGACAGGCCAGAAGGTGTTAGGCATTTCATAAGATTAGCTACAAGTAATCTGTAAATCAGAGGTGACCTCATTACTAATACCGTCTGTTAGCCTGAATAATAAAGGGGTAAAATAAAGCTTTTAGGACCTCAGCTGGGACAACACAACAGGCAGCACTTAAACACCACCTCAGGAGTTATAATTTAATCTCAAAACATTAGATAACATTTAATTAGCATTTCATTTGAAAGTATCCAAACAAGAACTTGTTACTATACATTTATTACTATCAGTCTTTAAGATTGTTACAAAAATCTTAGTACATCTTTAAAGCTATACCAGTAAAAACACATAACTTTAAAATGATGTTTTTATGTTTCTAACACAATTTCGACAACTTTAAATATTTTTTTCGGGGTAATGTAATTCAAACTCATTAGCGTTTTTGTAAAAATCGCATTAGAAACTAGCAAAAGTTTCTTGCCTTTGTTTACAGCTAAATGTGTCGATCAGTTTCAGATTATTTTAGCCCCATTTTTTCCCTCTAACACTCTCCACTGCTCAACATACTTCCTCAAAATGACTCTTTCTGTTGACTCGTCCTCACAGCTTTTAGTCGCTTCTGACTCAGTTTACATCTGGGGAGTATTTTACAGACTCAGGATCTGTTGCATGTTTGTCTGAAGTGTATCATCAATGTTCAAACGTAAACAAACGACTCATTATTGTTGGCAACAAAACCATGACTTTGCAGATTTTGCCTTTTAATTACAAATTATGCTGTAAACTTTTAGTAACGAATGTGCATATTTAGTTATTTTTAATCATAGGTGATACACAAACAACATTCTAATCAAAAATGATTTTTTTTCGTATTTGGACACTTAAAAAGGCTTTAACCTTACAAAAGAAAGGTTAAAGCCTAAAGGTTAAAGGTTAAAGCCTATTWAAAAAACTTAAAATGCTCCAATATTACATATTATATGATTACATGARTCATGCCTCATACAAAACTACTGCTGCAGTTCTGGATCTCAATATATGTCAAGTTTTTTAAATTATTATTAAAGGAAGAAAGGCCAAAAGACAACACACCCTCTTATTAAAAGAGAAAATGAAGCTATGACAAGGAGTTCATCCTCTGAGGGTAAAACACAACAAGGCCCAGGTTATTTCTGTCCTCTTCTACTGCAACAGCAGCTTCTGGTGCATTTTAATCAAAGTGTCCAGTCAGAGCCCAGCCGCTGCATGTCGAGCCTCAGAGGATGGATGGGAAAGATGCTAAAAGAGGATCTGGACCGAGCCATCCTCCCCTCTAACCACGCCTACCGCACTGCAGATCAAAAACACCCGAGTCTGAAGCTTTAACCTGCGATAATCCAACACTTTAATCCTTCATCTGTCTGCAAACACAGCCGTCTTATAGTGACTCAGCAGCGTCCTGAAATCATGTGGAAATCAGCGTATAAAGAGAAGGAAAAACGTTTGTTTTTTTCCTCCACTTTGCAGCTTGAAACTTGAGCACGTTTGCTTCACCTTAAAACGGTTCGCTCATTTTTCAACATTTTGCCCCCCCTCCGTCCTTCCTGCAACGAAATAACAACCAAAGCGGCCCATCCAGCAAAACCAGGGCTGAACAGCTCAACCACAGCCGGGCTATGAAGCGCATGACTCGGGTTTTTGACCCCCCGAAAAAAAAAAAAAGAGCCACGTCCACTCGACTGTTTCCGCCACAATGAACACACGGGAAAAAAAAAAAAAAAAAAAAAAAAAAAGATTTTTTTGTCATCGATCTCGGCTGCTGACGAGCCGATCAGAACCAGAGCAGACGCAACCCGGAGGATCAGAAAGCAACAAAACAAGAATCATGAAGAGGTTCGTTACCAGACGGGTCCGTCCTCGTTCAGCTGGTTCTCCGAGCAGCTCTCGGAGCGGGCTCCTGTTTCCTGCTCTGCTGCAGTTCCCCTCTTTCACCAGCCTGTCTCTGTGCTGGGCAGCTCAGGGAGCAGGAGTGTGGTACAACAGGACAGCCGGGGCATTATTTCAGCAGAACACCCCCCCGCTCCTTTCCTCCTCCCCCAATTCAAACAGACAGCAGGGGCAATTAATGGCACAGYGTCTGTTTCTACAGCGAGGACAGGCAGCTCGAGTCGTGTCTGCTTAATGTGACTGAATTCTGCTGAKTCAGGAGGAGGGATGGAGCACTGCATCTGTCAAGATCAACTTAAAGGCTCATATTTTCAAACTATCAAATCAAATCTATATCAAAGTGCACTTCCAGAGAGACAAACTGATACAGTATGTAAACAAAACATTGGACAAGAACATGTTTTGGTGTGAATCAGCTGCTAAGACATGAAGCAAGGTGATGAGAACATTATTAAAAACTTCTGTTAGACCCATAAGTTTAAACCCATTTCCAGTCTTAATAAGCGTGGTAGCATCCAGTCAAATTTTGCTTACAAATGTTTAATTAAAATATAACATCAATGTGAGGAAAATGGGTCTTGTTTATTACTTCATAACTATGAAATTAGTTCATTTAATTAACTTTGGGATCATTTTATTGCATTCACTTTATTGTTTTAAACAACATAATCTAATCTGAACACTTTCAGATAACTCCAGGAAGAATCTGAAATAAAAAACCTTAAAGGAACGAATATCACCTGCTGTCTCCCATGTCTAAGTTTTATATTATATATTGACAATTGAGAGAATTTGAGCTGTTTTGATTAAAGCTTGAATATACATTATGCACAGTATCTTGCATAATTTGCCATAAAGGCTTAAATGAATTTATGAAGTATACAACAGTATCACAGGATAATAATTCAACAGTTAAAGCATATTAAACGTGAGCTCTTCTGTGATACAAAACACTGATCTTGAAGGCAATGCACTAGTAAAATGGTTCAGTATTCTTATAATACTGACAGTAATTATTTTGTTGTGAGATTATGATTTTAACATTTTGCAGATGTGAACTCAAATGTTACAAAGTTAGTAGCTTTTGGGTTGGCTGAAGTAGATTAATTAATGAGTTTGTAAGTTTCATTAAAGTCCATTTAGTGGTTCATTTTGCTAACAGTCAGAGTTGACTCCAATAACAGCTAATGGGGTAGAACATGATTGTTTGTTGCATTGTGTAGCACTCAGCAGTTTTTAGCTACTCAGTAGCAAATGTCTGTGTTTTCCAAGGTGACTTAGCTGTGGCGGCCATATTGAATGGGGCTAACTTTAAAACAAACAACCGCTGTTCTTTTTACCTTCAGCGGTGAACTAAAAAGCAGAAAGTAGACATGAGCGTTGCAGCTCTAAAACACATCTGCTGCTCTCCTCTTCGTGAAATTCATGTTTGTGCAGAAATAAAAACACAGAAGCAAGTTTTTAATTACAGCGTAGGCTGCTTCCTTTGAGGATTTGTGGGTCGGGCCTCCCCACCACACAGAAAGGAGCTCGGTCAATCTTCAGACTTTTACTTCATCTAATTGCTTTCATACCCGACTATATGTGGACACGCAGTCCTGAATAATATAGCCTCAGATATTTCACTCTTTCAGTCGCACACAAATCATCTAAATGGTGACAGAGGCCTCGTTTTGCTTTGCGGGCAGTGGAGACTAAATGTGATGCAGAACTGCTCTTTCTGTTGTGCAGCTGCTCATTACCTGAAGCAGAGTTCAGCAACAGCAGCATCTCACAACGTGCTGAATAATAAACAGTAAAAGCTAAAGTGATCTGGCAACAGTCCGTTTGAGTTTACAGCAGATTTTGAAGCAGGGATCTGGGCAGAGTTTGATGTTTGGAGCTGCAGCAGCTCAACAATAAATGTAACAATATTCCTGCCTGCAGCCCTCAGTTCAGGGAAGAGACATAATAGCTGTGGGAGGTTGTCAAAATGATCTCAGACAATATAATAACGTACTGAGCTCTCCTCCGAAGCTTTAATACGATACTTCTGTTAACCACTTCAAGTCYGGGAATTTGTTTTTGCACACATCCACACACAGTATGTCTGTCCCACACTTGAGTTCTTTAACCTCTCTCGTTTATGAATGAAATAAATGAATCAGAAGTCTAGAAAATAACTGTTTTTGTTATAAACACTTATGAGAAGATGTGCAGTAAAAGCTGACATTATTTTCTCAGCAGACAAACAATAAGTCGACATGTTGTCTCCAACGCTGCTCATCAGGACCCAACGCACCAGTAGGTGGTAGGAAAATAAAAGATTATTRACTCTGGAAGTGCTGGTATTGTCTAAATAAATCTCTATTGTCTTCTGCAGAATTAAATTTGAACATTTTCACTCTAAAAGCCTGTTTTATAACAAACCTGGCTGCATTCAGGAAACATWTTTGTAACAATCCAGTTAATCAAATCCAGCAAACTTGACACCTCCATCTCTCTCCTTTATCTCCCAGGGTGTGAGGTAACACATATTCTGAGCAGCTCTGTGATGATGTCTACACTGTGGTCCCCTATAACTTGATGCAAACAACGTTGGTGTTTTTTCCCTGTAAAATTTAAAGATTTTTACTCCCTAAAGAAGCAGTAAGATCCAGAAATAAACTCGTGGGAAARGAGGCCTTTGCGAAGCCTACAAACAAAAGTGAAGCTTGATTTTGTCAAACGCCGTAAAATTTGGTGGCTTTTTACTTCAGCTTAGAAAACTTTTGATTTTCACAAAGTGTACTAACAAAACTCCCATAAAATCAGCAGTAAACATAATTTGACTATGCTTTAATAGCTCAAGTTTAAAACCAGTACCAGCAGCATTTAGTCAGAAGGAATTAACAAAAAATAAATAAAAAAAGATGCAGAAATCTTGTACTTTGAAAAATGGAAATATTGCTAGAATTGATGTCCCATTTCTGCTACACAATTCTCTTCTAATAAAAACAGAGACATCAGCCATATCAGCAGTAAATTCAACACAGTTAACTAACTAATTTATTGATTAGTTATAATAGTGTGTTGCTATCCTTATAAGCTATGCTAACAACTGGTTTAAGCAGCTATTTCTCTTTATATCTGCAGATATAAGACGTGAAAATTGTCATGCATTTCAAGTGTGAAGCTATAAAATGTCTGACTTATTGAGGCCACCATTATTTAAAAAAATGTTAGAATTAAAAAAGTTATAACYTGACAGCTTCAAAGTAATTCTCAAGGTTTGAGGAGCCGTTTTCATACTTAATGAAAAATAAAGAAATGACAACAAACTAAAAAAATATTCATAATTTAGATTTGACAATACATGCAAGCATCATTTCACTATTGATTTCTTTGACTAGAATAGATCAAATAATAAAGAGAAAAACAAATAAGCAAACTTCATTTTATCTATTTGGATCATCACATGGTTCAAGACCATGTGGTGTTCAAGCAGCCAAGAATTGATTTCCTAGAAAGCTAGACTCAATTTTTACATAATCTGAAGTTTAAATCCACTTTGCTTTTATCTGACTGACTTTTAAAGTAGCAGATTTTATTGCAAAGCCAAACCCGACAGCATCACAGGTGGCTARGATGATAATGAGAAGCTCAGTAATTTGGAGGAAGTGATATGATTTTGATTTGCAGCAAAAAGTTGGAGGTCAAACTCAAAGACACCAATGTCATCATAGAACCAATGTGAACAGGAAAGGACAATTAACGATCACTTGCAGCCAGTTAATTAACAACCACACTTTGATTTTTTGGTAAAAGCTCTTGTTTTGAGTGGTTGTGTGAGTTCATATTTATGATTGGTCCGAGCCTTCTGAACAGAGCTCGGTCAGCAGAATGATTATTTCCACACGAGACAAACAACATGTGATCTCTGGACTCTGCTTATGTGGTTGCTTATGTCTTCACTTTTTTTTTTTTGCTGCTTACAAAAGCTGTTCTGCTGRATTTAACCCCAGCCTTGGACTTTTGAAACCTTGTCTATTCTGAGAAAATAAGAAAATATTAGACTGGCTGCCCTTGTGTGACATTATCCAGCTTAATTAAAATTGACACGGTAGGATATTGCCATACAACCTCCTCATTAGTAGCAAGCAAAATCATTCTAATTAAAGAGTAATTCACGAGATTATCAAATAAATAGATTTCCGTTGGGTATTTCTTAAAAAAATAGATACTTCAATTTTGGTAAAAACATTTCTTGACATATCTGTATACGTGGGCGTGCTCAGGAATTGGTATCCTTATGAGCCTCATTACAACAATCCAATTTCTAATAATGAGGACATTTCACGGCAGTTAAAACCTCATCAAAGATAATTATATGGAACCAGGTTCTGTTTGAAACAACAAATCATCCATGTGATTAAATTTTGAAAGGGGAAAAAACGTCTGGGCCCAGCGAGGATTCAGTGTCCTCTGTAGTCTGGGAGAYAATTATTACAGCTTTAATTAGAGTTACGTTCCAACGGGGTATCGAATTTTCATTTTGTTTCCTGGATTTAGACTCACAAAGAGGTACCGTATCGCAAAAACCTTTCCACTGTTTAAACCCGTGAATAGATCCCCGGCCTCGTTATTATTGTGGTAACTGCAGCTGCAAATCACTCCCACTTATTTCGCTTCAGCCTCACCTCTAAACAGAAAAAAAAAAACRTATTATCCCCCCACCGTCCAGCTCTAACCAGCCTTCGCTCCCAAAAGGCTGCAGGTCAGCTTGCGTGCATGCCAAATTAAGGCTTGATTTCAACACCACACACTGGGCCAAAGCTCCAAAATCAYCCCCCTGCCTCGAGCACACAGTCGCCACACCACACCTCTTATTACACAAGTCAATTCAGATTTGGTACCCTTTCATGTAAAGCCACGGCCTCGTACGTTACACTCCATTCTTGTGTCCTGCATGTAGGAAGCTCATTTTAACTAGAGCAATCATAAAGCTAATTATTTTTGACTGAATGAAGCATTTTGAGCAAAAGGAAGAGGCGGCACACTCRGATTGGAGCTTTTAAACGATATTAGACAAGCATTTGGAAAAGTCTGAACCTCAAGGTGACCTGAAAAGCAAACGCAATGATAGTGATAGAAAAGCTTTATCTAAATTTAAAGTTCACRATGGTTCTTATCAGTTGCCCTTTGCCTTTATCTTCTGATAATGTTTGATATCTAAATGTCTTCCTTTAATTTAACCACTCTATCATTCGCTGCATCATCATTTGATAAATCAAGTTGTTGCTAGCAGCTAGTTAGCTTTGCTTTAAACCAAAAAAAAATTACATCTAAGCTAACTACTTTAACTCAAAATATAAAAATACTTTACTTTTTTTTGGCCACACCTGTTTAAATCTCCATGTATCTGTCTGAAAAGTACATCACAGGGCAGATATGTTCGAAATCAACAGGTTTTGAATGTATTTCAGGTACATTAACTAAAATCTATATAAAAAAGTGTCTGTTTGATTACAGACCGTAAAATCTAATGCATGTTCAGCAAAATACACGATAAAATCTAATCCTTAACAATTAGCTTACTATATAATCAGGAAGAAAAACTGTTAATTGGKCACTTAACTGACACATTAAATGTTATCATAGTCAGTGCTGACTTGATTACAGATATTGATCAACTGACTGTTCAACTAGGATTAAATGTTACCTCTTAATCCTTTGTTAATCTACAAATTGCAGCCGGTAAGTATAATCCAACCAACTACTCGACTTGAGTTTAACACAATAAGTAATGCAGAGAGAGGACTGGACACCAAAAAAAATAGTCAGATAAGTTTTTTTTCCTGCAAGTTCTTGTGGAAACTGATTATGAGATAAAATCATGTGACAATTTCATAAATCTGAAAAGTTTAATGTTTCAGGCCTCACTTCCTGAAATCTGAAAAGTTCAACCAGGAAGAAAGAGAGATTTTTGTGAGCAAAACGTTTCAGAGAAACGCAGATAATTTTAGCACTGGATAAAAGTGCTGCCTTTTTTTAAGACTTTCTTTGCGTTATAAAAGAAGCCATCTTTAGAAGCGAAAAAGAAAAGTTGACACAAAGCTCCAAGTGAGACTCAAACAGAACCTTTCGGGTCACAGATATCAGTGATGGCCTTATAACATGTCTAATATCCATACACYTTATCAGCTTTGCTATCAGCTGGATGAACATTTTGTACATCATCGCTAGATAACCAATCAGATCCGGACACAATCAAACCTGGACAACTACGTTAAAAATGAGTCACGTGACACAATCCAAGTGTCAAAAAAAATCTCCAGATTAGCTGCACAATGTACACAAATTACAGCAAGTCAAGCATGACAAACAGTCACTGCCTTCTCTGATCGTGACTGTGAAAGAAGAGTGTATAAAGCTGTTATAAACACCTGAGAATACTTTGAGGGATTTCCTGTTTTAATGAGCTCATTGACACCTTTTCTGGACTTTGCCATTAGAGGCTGGCAGAGTAAAGTTCACGTTTAAACTCACTCACCCGTGTGTAAAACGGCCACGCTGACTCTACGTTTATATCACTTTAGTAAATTTCTGACAAAGACAGAAGTGCTTTCATCAGCGTTACAATGAACTTCGCTCAGCCTTATCTCACTCCATCCTCCATGTTCACCTTCATTAGGTATATTCACGATCCTGGGAAAAAACGTATTAGCCTTCAAAGCCTTCGTACAGATGTGACAAAGAGCAGGATAAAAACAAAGAGCTCTTCATTTTTTTTTTCATTCACTGAAGCTTTAGTGTGACTCAGAGGAAACTCACGCTGTGACAACTTCCCATTTCCGGACCGTCCACCTGTGCCCAACACAGCTTTAAGTATTTGTGTACAAATGTGTTATTAATATGTGCTTAGGGGTGTGTATTTTAGGAAAAGCAAACTGTGCTTTCTCAGCAGTTTTTAGAAAAAGTGAGTAAACTAATTAAAATGGAACTGTCAGATCAAAATTAGCACAATTAAGTCTTCATGTGTTATAAGGCAATATGAATAATTTGTGATTTGTTTGGTATTTTTTACATCAAAGTTTCACTTTTTAAAATAAGAACATTATTTTTCTCAGTTCTTAGCTTTTAAAAAGTACAATAAAAGTACTTTACTGACCAGAGTTGTTGAGGTTTTCTACATGCTGCTTCAGTTTGTCTAAATGTGTTTGATGTTTACTGAAAATAAATGGCAACGCTTAACACTGTGTGTGTGACGTTTTGTGTGTAATATTTCCAGCTTTTGTGAATAAACACTTGTTACTCACCGTTTTTGTATTCCATGTCGCCAGGAGAAGCAGCAGGTGTCACAGCGGAAACACAAATAAAAATGTTAGTTAAGTGAGCTAATTATACAGTACTGCCCAAAACTGTACAATGAGTCTGACCGTGTCGTGTTGGATCGTTTTTTTCAGCTTAATACGGAACTGAAACAACAAACAAAGTAGGAGCGAACAATCTTTACCCGAGTCTTCAGAGATACAAACTTCCTCCCAAAACAGCAGCTGTCACCGAGCAGCAGGGACCAGAAAATCCCGACTCGGGGCTCGTCCGGGTGTAAAGGACCGGGCACCTGTCAGCGCTCGCCTTGGTGAACCACCTCCACGGATACGGCGCGAGCTAACCCCGCCCCTGCAGTCTGGGAAGCAGACCCCGTGGTACTCCTTCAACGCCCACGATAACACGACTCACGGACACAGCGACCCCTGCTGGCGGCTGCTCATTAACGGCGCTGGAAACGTCGGAAAATGGTCACATGACCAGTAGGCGGATTGAAATATGGCAGATCGTTGTAGCATATAATCAAACCACACAATTCAGAAGCGTTTCTAGGCGCATTCCGTGATTTATTGGACAAAACTATCTGTTCTTGGRTCAGTGCTTTTTAAAGGCCTAAACATCACACCTATTTGGCCATGTTTTTTTTATTTCCACAGATTTCTCTTGGTTGTTTGAACATTTTAACAACATTAAGCAACAGTAAATGATAAAAACCACAAATTTGTCACAATACTGAAAATTGATGCCTGAACTCTGTCCCATTGCATAAAGTGTTCAATCTCTTAGGAATACTTCCTTTACTTAATTGATTGCAAAAAAATACACTTGAATAGCTTCAAATAACTTTGCTGGAAACATCTACAGGAGCTAAAGTTAATGGAAAACAAACCAATATAGGTGCTTGGATGGAAACTACAAATTAAACCATAAAAAATTAAATTGATAAAAAGCTTTTTTGGAAGAACAGGCTCTTGTCTCAGCTAAATGTTTAGGAGCAATGTGTTTGACAGTCTTTGCCAGTGCCATCGCTGGACAGGTGATTTATTAGGACATTTTTATTTCTTTAATTTACCACCCATCTAAATCAGCACATACTTTTCTGCCCTCTTTTTGATGCTGAAGACAACAAGAACACTGCCATAAATTTGAAAACGTAAGCCTGTTGGACTTCAGTTCAGTTAGCTTAAGTAGTCCAGTATCTACACAACTTTTTGAAAAGCTTTTCTTAAAACACAGTTAGACAAAGAAAACAAAACAACACCTTCTGCATTTTAATACTACACAAAAAAACATTTGTTTGACCAAATGTAGGTGTTACAGTCAGATTTATTCAACCATGTATGTTTCATATAAACAAGTGTGCACATAGGGAAGACCTCGTCGTTAAGGTCTCAATACTAAACCAAACGTCTACCTGAGATTCAGTTCAGTTCACCAAGTCACGTGTTTTTCACATAACAATGTAGAGAAACAAATCTAGACTATTTCATTTTCTGTGGCATACGTTAATGCTACCATACAACATGTTGGACAGCAGTTCMCAGTGACAGTTTTGGTAATTTTACAAGCTACAATGTTTGCCCTACTGTTGTACAAAAGAAAAACTAAAATTCATCAGATCTTTTTTTCTTTTTGTTATTTTTTAATATAAATCTTTACTAAAACTTCTTTGAAGTCTTAAATATTGCTCTTGCTACATTGGAAAAATAGAAAAGTTACATCTGAATACTGAGAAGTGGTTGTTGTTTTAATATATAAAGAGTGTCGCTCTTGAGTGCTCATGGCTGTAGGTCAATAGTCCTCAGCTGTGTACTTTTTGTGTTTCCTTTCCTGACCAGCTGTCCATCACTAATGGCAGAAAAAGGTACAAAGCAAACAACAAGACCAAAAAGAGTTTCAGGAGGCTTGTGAGATTTTTTAAAAAAGAAAGAAAAGCCTAGGATTCTGTAGAAGTACTGGGTGCCACCAGAGCATCCTCTCCCTGAGCTCCGCCTTCCCTTGCTGCTTTTGCATCCATTTCTGCTTCCTGTCCTGTGGCTTCTAAAGACGTGCACGTGTCGGGTGCTTCGAAGGACTCGCCCCCCAGGTCAGTCAGTTTGATGTAGCCCTTGCTGTTGGAGCGCTCCAGTCGGGGGCAGCTGAAACGCCTTGCTCTGTCACTTTGACGACTCCCCGACATGGACAGGCTGCAGTGGCGCGCGAGCCTCGGCTGATCCGCGAAGGAGTTCAGGGATGTGTTTGAACCCATTGGCGCGGGAGGAAACAGCTGTGTGTGAGGCACCTCCTGCGGGTTAACCGCCTCTGTGGCTCTGCCCTCCTGGTTCTGATGGGGGGGCGGGGAGTCCATCATCGCTGCCGACCCCTCGTGCCTACCGTCTATCTCGACGGCGTGCCCTCTGCTGGCGTGTCCTTCCTCACTAATGTTTTCAGCGGCAGCCTCAATCACAACCGCTTCCTCCGAACGTCCTTCCGCCTCCGCCCTCTCCGACTCGTCCACCTCGCAGTTGTTGAGTTTGATCACAGGGAGGGTGAACGCATTCACGGAGGAGGTGACAATGGAAGTGGTCTCCCACTGGCGGGGCTGGGGGGCCTGCTCGCCTCTATTGCTGTAGTCTTTGTAGATGCTGTAGACYGTATCTGTGAAGGTCTGGACGTCTCTGGAGCAGCTGCGTGGCCGGCTCGCCAACGAGGAGCGTCTGAACACCTCCTCGGTATCCAACTCACCCTTTGGATTGAGTCCGGTGGAAGGCCAGGAGCTGCGGGTGTGCGAACTGCTGGCTGGAAACGAAGCCGATGGTCCCTCGACGCTCTTCGATTGGGTGTAGTTGACCAGGCCGTTCAGAGGCGAGTACTCCTTCGACCGGATGCTGTGCAGATCTATTACCGTGGAGTAGATGTCCCTCAGGTTGATGATTTTTGTTTTCTTGTCTCGGTTTTCGTGGAGGACGGCGTTGGCACAGATGAAGAGAAAAATGCCAATTCCCATCACCAACGGTCCAAACACTTTTAAATTGTCTGAGTACAGATAATTATCCAGAAAGTCACAAAGGATGCCACAGTGAGGTGAGGGCTCAGGGGCGCTGCTGTTAGAATGGTTCTGGTTGGACTCATTTGTTGGACTGGACGGAGATGTATCGTGGGTCAAGTTAAGTGAGACAGATGGACTTCTGGAGTAGCTCATRCTGCTGTTGTGGAAGGCTCCGTTTCTGCGGCGCTCCTGATACTCCTGCTGGTTCTGGCTAGGCCAGTATCCCAGTACGGCCATGGATATCCCAATCATCAGAACTACGACACCAATGGCAGCCACCAAACCAGCCGGGGAGCAGAGGTTGAGCTTCCCTTTCACAATGACCACYTCGTTCTTCTTCTTCTTCTTGGATTTCCGCTTCCTCTTGTTTTCCGCTCGGTTTTTGGACCGGAGTGAATCCTGTCGCCTGTTCATGCGCAGCAGGCCACCCGTGGCTATCATGGTGGCGACTGGACAGCAGGCTCGTCACTCAGTCTATGAAAAAACAGAAAAGAAGCTGTTCAGTGTGCAAATATGTAGTTTTCATCCAACAYTTCATAGAGGTGCACTGATAAATGGGCCGGCCAATTTATCTGCACCGGTTTCTGTAATTTTTGGGGATCGGCCAATACTTAGATAAGATCAGTGGAAAAGATCGACACTACCTCTAAAAAGGTCTAAAAATCAGCCACTTTCCCCTTTTGCTACGCTYTGAGCACGATCTGATGTCCGGTTAAGACAAGTTTGTATCGTTTCAAGAGTATTGATTAATGTTTTTCAATAAAAGAAGGTTAGTGTTGAAGGTGTATTGTGACCTTATAACACCTGACAGAGTCAGTTATTTAATATTGGTCAAAATCAGAATTAAAATTGGTAGGTCAGACTTTTTAAAGAACAGTGTTCGGCCAGAAAACTGCCATCAGTTCACCCTTAATAAGGATATCAATAACTTTAGTGTCATTTTTAAATCACCAAGCTGTGATAATTTTKTATCTCTGAGTATTTAAATGGAACTAAAATCTTTCAAAAGCTCAAATCTACAAACAGTTGAACTCAATCAATCGTTTGTGTTTTACCTTTTCACAGACTGTTACGGCTCTGTTACTACCTCACTCTGTGACATAAAAGGTGTAACAGTGGCTGACTGCCACCCATGTGGCCTTAGTCCATCCAGAAACTGCCCCACGTTGGCCTAAAGACATCTCAGTCCCAGCTTGAATTGCTGAATTACAAACACACTAAACAAGTTTGGTGTTGTAATTGGATTTGTTGAAAGCTTATTAGTAACAGGCTCCTTGTAGCCTGAAATCTGAGGTTAAGGCCTGAAACAAACATATTATTACTTTTGAGAGCTCYTATTTTGTTGCTTTCAGTGCCCGTCGCATGTAATTTCAAACTGAGGCCAGCAGCCAGTTTGTTTTACAAAAAAATACTTGCTTGTTCTCTAAATAACAGCATTCACATTTTCAGCTCAGATGTTAAAGTTGCACTTTAAAAAAACATTTTAAAAAGGTGCTGTTTTATATAGTTACATGCTGCTCAGTTTTAGGCTTGGGCTGGTWACTGTTTTGTTAACTCTGGGTACAGGCAGGCTTCATGTTTACWGCAGCGTCAGGCTGATGGCTGACAGACATTTAGATGAAGATCTCTGTGTCGTAATAAKCCATGTGATGTCTTCATCCATTACTGTGGACACTGTCACACATCAGCCTGGTGCACATCACAGAGCAGTTCACAGCAGCTCCGATGCCTAATTCACAGAATTCATCTGTTGACTCATTTTGCAACAACACAAACAAGCTGTATACAAATCTGCTGACCTGTAATAACATTTTTATAATATCAATAGAGAATTTTATAGTAAATAATCAAACATGAACAAATGAAAGGCAACTATATAATTGCTCACCTTTCATTGTGGTGGGAAATACTTATTATTATATACTGAGTTCAAAATCTTAAGGAATAAATAGGATTATTTTGAAAGGATTAATTTTCTTGAAGGGATTGTTTTGTTTTTTGTGTGAGTCAATTACACCATATGTTTGCTTCCCCTGTGTGTATTTATTTTTATATGAATAAGGATAAACCTTGAAACTTTTGCTCTGTTCTTTTGAAACTAGTCTGTCAGTCCGTCCATCAATCAGGAAATGATTCTGATGACAAATCACAACTAATTATTAAATAATCCTTGCCTTGTTATTAATGCTCTAAGAAAGCAATAACTTATTAGTTTCTCTGTTCCCTGCTTAGTGAACCATATTAAAGGCATTTCTTTTCTTTCTTGTCATCAAAAACTGTTAGTGAAACAGCTYGATATGACTTTCCCCTTCTTCCCTACAGAAACACAAAAGGATCGCAACAAGGTCAACACTAAACGTAAAAGCATTTTGCAGCCTGACAGATAGATAAATAAATAAAACTGTCGATTAAAAMCTAAACTGAGGTGTAAGAATTACTCTGAAGGTGCCAGCCAAAGTCTGTTAATTTTGGAAACTATAGAAAATAGCAGCTGACTCAGTCCCACCTACAGAAACACCAGAGGAGAAGAGCTGCCTTTATCAGACGTCACTGGAAACACATTCAGTCATTTTTAACATCCCAAAAACAGCAATGTTACATTTCTTGTGTCTAACAATAACTGAGAATGAAAACGAGCTGAAAAACACGGAGAGGTTTAATGCAGGCTCATTTAAAAAAGGAACGAGTCAAATGTTGCGAAAGGTGAAATGGGGCTAATTTTGCTGAAACAAAAAAGACCCGAGTGCAGCTATTTCTAGCTCTGTGTTGGAGATTATGCAACAGGTAGAACTGCTGCTGCATTTTTGCAGTTACTTGTTTAAAGGTAGAAGATATTTTACTCCACAGTGGACACGTAGGAATAGAAAGATGCAGAAAAAGCGAAGGACAAACACCCAAGCTGACAGCAGAGAACAGGAAGTGCCAGTTATCTTGCTGTGTTGGTGCGATATCAGCCGATGACAACGTAATGTGTCCAGACAGGAAGCCAGCAGGCATGTTTTCTCCACCTCTCTGTGGCTTCTTTTCTCATCCCGACTCTCTCATCTCTCACCAGTCCTCCGTTCAGACCCTCTCCTTCCTGCTCTCCAACCCATCAACACATGACGGCTACCTTTAACATCATCAACTCAATTATAAGCTGACATCAAACTCTGTCATAATTATGGTTAATTTGTCTTTTTAAATGTATATTTATGTTTAATCAGTGCAATCAGTCAAAGAGGTTGTAGGTTAGAAATGAAAGGCTTCTGTGAAGGAATGCTTATCACCGCCTGAGTTTTGAACTATAATCCATTTATGCTGAGAGTTATAGCCAATTTTTTATTTGCTAAAGTTGATTAGCTGAGGTGGCTAACTTAATTTAGATTGAGTTCCAAACTGAACCAGCTGCAGACGCACAACTGAAAGTCTCATCACAACCAATCCAGTTTTTCACAAGGTATTTTGCTAACAGACAGRGATGMCTGACTTCAAKTGCTAATGACAAAAATTTACAAACCAGATGGAGCTCAGAGTAGTGGTGTGCCAGCATTTTTGCAAGTAATGCATAATGCTGTGATTCCCGGAACTGATACCAATTTGTTTGCGTGGACATTCACATTATATTATATATTATATTTTAAATGCGACCTCCAGYCTCCAGTGTGAACGCTTTGTGCTGTCGATGCGGCCTGAATGCTCAGAAGATGACATGACGTCACATTCAGCTTGCTGTTTACAGAAGTAGCCTATGGATGCTACACGTTAGCATGTCGAATCTGAAGTTGTTCGATCAGAGCAGAATAAATAATTATCTGACATTAGTCTACTGTTTATGTTTTATCCAACCTCCGGCCGGCTGTTATTTATGGAACAAAGCGGAACGCAGGAAGTACTGATCCAGTGATTTTAGTATTGATATGGTCCGACACAAACGTTCCTATCAGATGTTTCTGTGGATTCTCAGTCATCCAGGACGTGGAAAATTAAAAGAAAAAAAAGACGACGCAACTGGACGTCTGATTTAAACAGCACGACTCCAGATTATAATTATTACTATGTTATTATTTAATTTAGTCCCAYTCCCAGGTTCTAAATAACAAAATAAGTTTTTAAAATCATTGGTATCAGCAAGTACCAAAACTGAAGTAGGCCTACTTGTACTTGTTATATGCCTAGCTTAAAGTACATGTTGAGAATGACTATCAGCTACTGTCACCCCAAATTTGAGCTCAATATCGATAAATTTGTTTGATTTATCCTCATTTTGTTGTTTGATAAGTTTGCTCAGCTGTGGTGGCCATCTTTAATGGGCTGCATCCAAAAGTTAATCATGTAAATCCAGTGACTTGTTTATGAGAGTGTATTTTAAAGGTCCAATTGGTAAGAAGCTGCAGGTGTTGCTCTCCAGGCGAACAACACTTTAATCCACTGATGACGACGAGAAAGGCCTTGAAGTCTTATTTTATGACTTGCAGACAGTGGAACACACAGTTCTGCACCAGAAGCTTCACACCGGGGCCTTCAGTCGCGGGTTGTAGCGACTTTTTCCCCCCCTCCCCTCATTTTTTTTAACACCCAAACGCGCGAGACGCGCGGCAGCCGCACAGAAAGCCATCAGGCGTGGGCGGACCGGCGTCCACGTTCATCTGGAGGGGAGAAGATGCTGTGATGTCTCTGTCTGCGGTGCTGAACGCGAAGCTGACAGGACGCAGAGGAACGATCAGTCGTTCCAAATCTGCGGGGGCGCATATTTTCCCCCACCCTCCATATTTTTTGCGCAACGTTGCACGAGTAACCGTCTGTTGATATTAGCGGCGCATCTGCTTCCCTTCTGTTGGTTAAAAAAAAAAAAAACGAGGAAATATCATGAGCTGCTGTAGAGCAGGAGGTGAAAACGTCCAGAACCAGCAGGGCGACAAAGAGAAACACTGCGGGGATTTGGAAGGTTGGAGACAAAATGACAAACATCCACATCTCCCTCTGCCACGGCCTGATGAAGTCCATGCTTTCATAACCTCAGCGCTCCGGCTCCCATTGAACATTATTTATTTATTTATTTTTTGCTCCACAACTTCATAAAAACACAGTAAAAAAACGAAAGCACAACTAAAAGTTAAAGGGATTTTTATTTACGCGCATCCAACATTTGCGCGTAAATCCACGCCTTCATTAGAATTCACCTTAAAAACGTCTCCAAATGATCTGAGGGATAAAAGTAAAGCACGTCAAGCGCGCGGAGGTGCTCCTACACGACGTTCACCTGACATTAAAATATTTTGTACGCGTCCAAAAACAGAAAACTATAAGGCAGAATCACCACGGAAAGACTTCCGAGCCCTCTCCGCCTCTCCGCACAGAACCGCGTTAAACGTGGAGCTGAGAGTGTGCCTAACAGATGAAGACAAAACCAGGGATAAAAGAGTAAAAGCGGGCGCCTCTTACCAGTAAAATGTGGCTGCTGGACTAAACATCATCGTCTTCACGGCGCGCTCCTGGTTCGGCTCGGCTCGGCTCGGCTCGGGCTCGTCGTGGTGCGCCCGCTCCGGTGCCAAGGATGGAAGAGCGGCTTCCAGCTGAACGCGGAGTCACAATGGAGCCGACAGGGGCGGGCCGAGCGCTTTTTTATTGGAGCTCATTATTGGGCAATGTAAAAAAAAAAAAAAAAGAGGGGGTGTTGTCACACTGCATATGAAGTGCTCCAAATTTAAATTACAATCATAGGGGAAATAATCTTTGGGGTTTAACCTTCATGCTTCCACAGGTCTATTATGCTTGATTAACTGTGATCCTCTGGTAAAGTAAATGTTTGAGCAGTTTGCTGCTCTGGAGCATAAATAATAAATGGACTGTATGCTATAAGTCTGGGTGTCAAACTCATTTGAGGACAACATAAACATTATGGTTGTAAAGACTTCATGTTTAATTTAGACTAAACATGAAACATCACCTTTAACAAACAATAACTGAGCTCTACGTGGTATTTCCTGCATAGAAACAGCGTTTTAACACACTTATAAACATTGAAAAGTACTTTGTGTATGATTGAATAAACGTGAAATAAGAAATACAATTAAAAGTATAACGGTGCGTTCACACCGAACGCGATTTCAACATCAGGAGCATCAGGTTTACATGCAAAGTCTACGGTGGACGCGCTTCAATCAGCGTCGGGAAGTGCTGCGGTGCCTCAAGCGCGATTAGAGCAGCACGATTTGAACGATCTGAGCGTTCGACGTGCTTGAGGCGCAAATCGCTGAAGTTAGAAAATCTGAACTTTTGCAGCTCGAAGCGCCGCATCAACCAATCAGAGAGACTCCACTGTGTGACGT
>NW_013953601.1:0-734 GCF_001266775.1 Austrofundulus limnaeus
TCATAGAGTAATTCGCTACACTCTGAGCAGTAGAGGAGTACATACATTACTCTGACCAGTAGAGGAGTACATATAGTCTGACCAGTAGAGGAGTACATACATTACTCTGACCAGTAGAGGAGTACATATAGTCTGACCAGTAGAGGAGTACATACATTACTCTGACCAGTAGAGGAGTACATATAGTCTGACCAGTAGAGGAGTACATACATTACTCTGACCAGTAGAGGAGTACATATAGTCTGACCAGTAGAGGAGTACATACATTACTCTGACCAGTAGAGGACTACATACATTACTCTGACCAGTAGAGGAGTACATATAGTCTGACCAGTAGAGGAGTACATACATTACTCTGACCAGTAGAGGAGTACATTACTCTGACCAGTAGAAGAGTACATACATTACTCTGACCAGTAGAGGAGTACATACATTACTCTGACTGATAGAGGAGTACATACATTACTCTGACCAGTAGAAGAGTACATACATTACTCTGACCAGTAGAGGAGTACATACATTACTCTGACTGATAGAGGAGTACATCCATTACTCTGACCAGTAGAGGAGTACATACATTACTCTGACTGATAGAGGAGTACATACATTACTCTGACCAGTAGAGGAGTACATACATTACTCTGACTGATAGAGGAGTACATACATTACTCTGACCAGTAGAGGAGTACATACATTACTCTGACTGATAGAGGAGTACATACATTACTCTGACC
>NW_013953601.1:2948-3614 GCF_001266775.1 Austrofundulus limnaeus
GAGGAGTACATACATTACTCTGACCAGTAGAGGAGTACATACATTACTCTGACCAGTAGAGGAGTACATACATTACTCTGACCAGTAGAGGAGTACATACATTACTCTGACCAGTAGAGTACATACATTACTCTGACCAGTAGAGTACATACATTACTCTGACCAGTAGAGGAGTACATACATTACTCTGACCAGTAGAGAAGTACATACATTACTCTGACCAGTAGAGGAGTACATACATTACTCTGACCAGTAGAAGAGTACATACATTACTCTGACTAGTAGAGGAGTACATACATTACTCTGACCAGTAGAGTACATACATTACTCTGACCAGTAGAGTACATACATTACTCTGACCAGTAGAGGAGTACATCCATTACTCTGACCAGTAGAGGAGTACATACATTACTCTGACCAGTAGAGGAGTACATACAATACTCTGACCAGTAGAGGAGTACATACATTACTTTGACCAGTAGAGGAGTACATCCATTACTCTGACCAGTAGAGGAGTACATACATTACTCTGACCAGTAGAGGAGTACATACATTACTCTGACCAGTAGAGGAGTACATACATTACTCTGACCAGTAGAGGAGTACATACATTACTGTGACCAGTAGAAGAGTACATACATTACTCTGACCAGTAGAGGAGTACAT
>NW_013953601.1:5306-17800 GCF_001266775.1 Austrofundulus limnaeus
CCTCAAAGCCTCGACCAGACCTCCCAGTTGCCCCATCCTCAAAGCCCCCACCAGATACCCCAGTCACCTCATCATCCAAGCCCCCAACAGATACCCCAGTCACCCCATCCACAAAGCCCCCACCAGACATCCCAGTCACCCCATCCTCAAAGCCCCCAACAGACATCCCAGTCACCCCATCCACAAAGCCCCCAACAGATATCCCAGTCACCCCATCCTCAAAGCCCCCAACAGATATCCCAGTCACCCCATCCTCAAAGCCCCCAACAGATACCCCAGTCACCTCATCATCCAAGCCCCCAACAGACACCCCAATCACCCCATCCACAAAGCCCCCACCATACATCCCAGTCACCCCATCCTCAAAGCCCCCACCAGATATCCCAGTCACCCCATCCTCAAAGCCCCCAACAGATACCCCAGTCACCCCATCCTCAAAGCCCCCACCAGACATCCCAGTCACCCCATCCTCAAAGCCCCCAACAGATACCCCAGTCACCCCATCCTCAAAGCCCCCACCAGACATCCCAGTCACCTCATCCTCAAAGCCCCGACCAGATACCCCAATCACCCCATCCTCAAAGCCCTGACCAGACCTCCCAGACACCCCATCCTCAAAGCCCCCACCAGTTACCCCAGTCAACACATCCTCATAGCCCCCACCAGACATCCCAGTCACTCCATCCTCATAGCCCCCACCAGTTATCCCAGTCACCCCATCCTCAAAGCCCCCACCAGACATCCCAGTCACTCCATTCTCAAAGCCCCCAACAGATACCCCAGTCACTCCATCCTCGTAGCCCCCACCAGATACCCCAGTCACCCCATCCTCAAAGCCCCCACCAGATACCCCAGTCATCCCATCCTCAAAGCCCCCACCAGACATCCCAGTCACCCCATCCTCAAAGCCCCCACCAGAGAGTCCAGCGACCCCGTCCTTTGAGCTTCCACCAGACAATGCCACCCAGTCCAGACAGCACAAATGCACCTGTATTGCCCTGTCTACTTCATAAAACGGCCCTTCAACCCTACCATTGTCTTAGCCAATCACCTCCTGCCACAGTAGGAACTCTCACCCACCTCTCCAGCCTGTCACTACCCTCATCTTCCCTGCAACCTGACAAAGCCCCTGCAACTCCTCCTTTAACCTCTACTCACTGTGATGCCTCCTTGCTGACCTCAGCGATATTCACCTCCAGTGTCTGCTCCTCCCTTCACTACCCCCTGTGCTCCTCTTCTGCCTCCCTCCTCTGCTCACTGGACTCAGTTGGCCATCCATTCAGTTCCTCTCCTACAACATCATTAGCCATATCTCAATTGAGCACACCCCCTCTACATCAGAGCCTGCCCCCTCTAGATTTAACTCCACCTTCTGCTCAGCTGCTTGGCTCTGATGATGAAGAGCAGGAAGACCCATCTGATTACTGTAAAGGTGAGATTACCAGAGGAACCTCAGAGGAACTGACTGGTTCCTAACTGGTTCTACACAGAATGAGGAAATGTGGTCAAAATAACCTCGAGCAGAACTAGTCTGAGGATGGACAGCCATCTTCTTTGACCAGCTAAGTGTTGAGTAAACAGGACCKAGACAAACTCATAGATTGGTCCTGATGTAGTGTATGAGAAGAACAACAAACATAAAGTTAATAACAGCAACAGTTTCATGACAAAAATAGAAAGCAAAGACAGCAGCAGAGTRGAGAAATGTGGTCGGTTTGTCCTTCAGCAGTCTAAGCCTATAGCAGCAGAAGTAAGGAATAACTCAGGAAACCTAATCCAAGACTAGCTATAGGATTTATAAAAAAGACAATCTTAAAAGTAGGCAGTATCAGAAGAGTCTGAAAACCTCAGATGAGTTTTGGTGACTTATCTTTGTGGTCCAGGTGGTTATTACCCGGTGAAAATAGGAGATCTGTTCAACAGAAGATACCATGTGGTCAGGAAACTGGGTTGGGGACACTTCTCTACAGTCTGGCTCTGCTGGGACCTGCAGTAAGAACTGTTCAATGTTTCCAGACTGCTTCACAAATTGTGTTGTCACAGGTTCTGAATGTGGTTTTGGTTCAGGAAGAAGCGCTTTGTGGCTATGAAGGTGGTGAAGAGTGCTCCACATTATACTGAGACAGCTCTGGACGAGATCAAACTGCTTCGATGTGTGAGTCTCCAACTTTATCTTCTCCACCTGCAACAGTTACAGCTGTGCTCAATTAACCTGTCTCTCCAGGTGAGGGACAGCGACCCATCTGACCCATTCAGGGAAACAATAGTCCAACTCATTGACGACTTCAAAATCTCTGGAACCAATGGAGTCCGTATCCTCCACTGTTACCAGTCTGTCTGTTTACCTGTTTGTCTTCCACTTCTGTGTATTTCAATTTCCTCAGCATCTATTAGATGTCTGTATGGTTCTGGAGGTTTTGGGTCACCAGTTGTTAAAATGGATCATCAAATCCAACTATATGGGACTTCCTCTGGTCAGTGTCAAGACCATCATCAGACAGGTAACACCCACAAAGATTACGTCTAACAACTATCAAAATCTGTATTTATCAGCTCTATGCAGCATAAACTCAGGGATTCAGACTCATTCTCAGATGAAACCCAGGGACTCAAACTCCAACCGGGCCTTGGCACACTCCAGCTGGGATCATGTGTTGCTTGTGCTCATTCTCTAACCAGTCAGGACTTTGTGACTTACTAACTGACCTGTCTTATGTTAGCCTTAACCCTAACCCAGCATTGACATCGGTATCGGCCAATATTGGTAATTTTTTAGAATACCATATCGGTTAGATAAGTAAAACTGTATCAACATCCACTATTGATTTTCAAATTTTTAGCTATGTGTTTCTGCTTTGGGAAGGGAAATTGTTGGTCAAGTGGTATCTCTTTGATCAAGAAAATGTTTGTGACACTGCATCGCCAAGAATAACTGAAGTAGAGAGCCTTGTCAGTGGTCTGGTCATTTTTTATGGTATCAAAAAGTGTATTTGGGCATAAATGTACACACATGGACAAAACTGTTGGTACCCCCATTTAATGTAAGGAAAAACCCACAATGGTCACAGAAATAACTAGTATCTGACAAAAGTAACAATAGATAAAAATTCTATGAAAATAAACAAATGGAATTCAGACATTGCTTTTCAGCCATGCTTCAACTGAATTTAAAAATCAAACTCATGAATCAGGCCTGGACAGAAATGATGTTACCCTTAACTTAATATTTTGTTGCTCAACTTTTTGAGTCGATCACTGCAATCAAAGGATTCCTGTAACTGTCAGTGAGACTTCTGCAGCTCTCAGCAGGTATTTTGTTCCACTGCTCCTGTTGTCTCAGGTTTAAATGGTGCCTTTTCCAGACGGCATGTTTCAGCTCCTTCAAAGATGCTCAATAGGATTTAGGTCAGGATCAACGAAGGCCACTTCAGAGTAGTCCAATGTTTTCCTCTTAACCATTCTTGGGTGTGACTCTGAGTTGAAACCAACCCGGGACATGGTGACTGACATACTCACCTGCCAGGAGTCTGTCCTTCTGACTTTTCTGAACTTGGTGACTCTGTTTTATCAGTTGAGTCCTGCTGARCAGCGCTGACTTTGTGGCCTTGCAGGTGCTGCAGGGACTTGACTACCTCCACACCAAGTGCAAAATCATTCACACAGACATCAAGCCAGAAAACATCCTATTGGTCGTTGATGATTTTTACATCAAAAGACTGGCAGCAGAAGCCACTGTCTGGCAAACAGCAGGAGCTCCGCCCCCTTCAGGCTCATCAGGTAAGGAGCTGTCACATGTTCAGACAAAATAAGAGCAGAACTGGTTGGAATGAGCTTTCTCTAAAGTCAGTCAGTATGATGACTGGGAGCTGTGGTTCCTCTTGCTGGTTTCCAGACTGTCCTCTTCCTGTCGGATTTTTCAGGTCTAACTAGACTGTTGTTTTTGTCTCTTCCTGTTTCCCATCTCTTCCTCCTGATGTTTTCATGCTGTACTGTAGTTAGCGCAGCTCCCAGGGACTTGCAGGTAAGAGTCCAGGTGTGATGTCTGCAGTGAGTTGTCACACATGGAGCGATCTAACAGAAGTATAAAGTTAAAATGTCACTCTAGTCCCTAACAGCTTGTATGCAGTGCATGTCAGTAACTGTGTCTCTGTCAAAACTATACCTTTAATTACTTTAAAAAATGTCTTGTCTTCCTGTCATTATTTTACCCCATACCCTCCCTCTATGTGTAGGTTGGGAAGTTGTCTAAAAACAAGAAGAAAAAATTAAAAAGAAAAGCGAAGCAACAGCAGAAGCTCCTAAAGGAGAGACTGATGGATTTACAGGTACTGTAGTAGTAGTTTAGTTTTACTACAGTAGTACATCATATTTTATATAATTTTGTTTGTGTTGCAGAGGATGGAGGAAGAGGAGGATGTACTGAAACCTAATGACATAGATGTTAACTGTGAGTACAAACTGAAGTCCTGCTATTCAAACAGAGTCTTTCACTTGTTCCAGTAAAACTGAACATTAAAATCAGAATCAGTTTTATTGCTATTTTCAATGAACAGGATTCACAGATTAGGAATTTGCTTCAGTGTAAAGGTGCAATAAGTATCAAATATAACAAATAAAGAAAAAAAAACAAAGGATAAAGGAAAAATATAATAAAATATATAAAACATATGTACACCAGGTCAATCTAGTAATCAGAGCAGACATTATAGTTGGAGTAGTGCAGTTAGATCCATTGATAAAAGTGATCAGAAAAACAATATAATCAGAGTTGTGCTGTTTAAAAACCAGTGATAAAGTGAACAAGGCAGAGTTATAGAGTCACGGGTTCTACATGTTCTAAAGGTTCTACATGTTCAAGAGTCTGACAGCAGAGGGGAAGAAACTGTTCTTATGGTGGGATGTTCTGGTCCAAATGGAGCAAAGCCTTCTGCCTGAGGGGAGTGGTCTGAACAGTCTGCAGGGTGAGAAGGATCAGCTGTGGTCCCACCTGCTCCCCTCACAGTCCTGGAGACGTACAGGTCCTGGAGATGTACAGGTCCTGGAGATGTACAGGTCCTGGAGATGTACAGTCCTGGACACGTACAGGTCCTGGAGACGTACAGGTCCTGGACACGTACAGTCCTGGACACGTACAGGTCCTGGAGACGTACAGGTCCTGGACACGTACAGTCCTGGACACGTACAGGTCCTGGAGACGTACAGGTCCTGGAGAGATGGGAGGCTGCAGCCCACCACCTTCTCAGCAGAGCTCACAACGCTCTACAGTCTGTGAATGTCCCTGCAGTGGCCCCAGCATACCACACCATGATGGAGGAGCTGAGGATGACTCCATGATGGAGGAGCTGAGGATGACTCCATGAAGGCTGTGTAGAATTGCACCATCAGCCTGGCCGGCAGCTTAGCTTTCTTCAGCTGTGGCAGGAAGTACATCCTCTGCTGGACCTTCTTGATGAGGGAACTGATGGTCAGCTCCCACCTGAGGTCCTGGGTGATGGTGGTGTTGAGGAACTGGTAACAGGCTACAGTTGTGATGGGGGTCTCGTTAAGGGTGAGGGGGGGCAGAGGGCTGTGGCCTTTCTGAAGTCCACAATCATCTCCACTGTTTTCTGGGTGTTGAGCTCCAGGTTGTTGCTGCTGCACCAGGTCACCAGCTGGTCCACCTCCCACCTGTAGGCAGACTCATCACCATCTGAGATGAGTCTGATGAGGGTGGTGTCGTCCACAAACTTAAGTTTTACAGAGTCATGGCTGGAGGAGCAACAGTTAGTGTACAGGGAGAAGAGCAGAGGGGAGAGAACACAGCCCTGTGGAGCTCCTGTCATTATAGTCTGTGTATCTGAGACAACTTTCCTCAGCCATAGAAAATGGGGATCAGTGATGAACCTTCCTATCAGTTGTTATTACAGATTATAGTTCTGTTTCACACAGAACTTTTTTGTTGAGATATGTTTGTTCACATTTGTGGTACAATGACAGTATTGCACTGTTGTTTCCAAATGAAGCCCAGATATAGTAAATTCCCCTACAGTGCAGCTGAAAAACACAGTAGATGTGCAGCGATACTAACCCTAACTAATCAACAACAGGTGATTTATCACTCTTCGTATGAAGAATTAAAATAAAATCATATAAAGATTGAAGGTTTTTTTTGTTTCCCTGTTGCTGCACAGCCAATACCAAAGTGAGTCCRGAGTCCACCGGATCCTGGTTGGAGGACAGAGGTATTGACCACACCTTTGGACGGTTCTCAAGCCCTGCTTCTGGATTATCAGGGTTCTCCAGCTCTGTTATGTCAGCAACATCCGAGTCTGCACCTTCTATTCAGTCAGGATATTCCAATGGACAAGATGGTCAGAACACACACACACACACACACACACACACACACACACACACACACACACACACACACACACACACCCTTGTATTTGAATCAAATACAAGGGTGTGTATTTTAATCAAACTGAAGACTTTGTATTGACTCCCCCCCCAACCCTAACCTGAACCAGAACTTAACTCACACCATACCTCTAAACCTAACTAGTAAAATTAACCATTACTGGTATATAGTTAACTCTAACCTGAACCAGAACTTAACTCACACCATACCTCTAAACCTAACTAGTAAAATTAACCATTACTGGTATATAGTTAACTCTAACCTGAACCAGAACTTAATTCTCACCATACCTCTAAACCTAACTAGTAAAATACAGTAGAACTGACTGGGAAAATGTCCTCACTTTGTTGATTGAAGACATAACGGTCCTCACTGTGTAGCAGAAACAAGTACACAAATTTGCACACATCCATAACAGACACATTATTCAGAAACACAATCAAGTTCTGCTGGTTGATTAGCTGGGTTTCTGAGTTTCTGCTTGTGTCTGCAGAGTTCAGCTCTTCAGATTTTGTCATCAACCCTCTGGATCCTCAGAACGCTGATAGGATCCAGGTGAAGATTGCAGACCTGGGAAATGCCTGCTGGGTGGTGATTAGTCTTAATTTTTTCTCTTCCTTGTTTAATGTTAACTTTTAGTTCAACCAATCAAATTGCTCCTCACTCTCTGTGCTATCTGTGTTTTACCAGCACAAACACTTCACAGAGGACATTCAGACAAGGCAGTACCGAGCTCTAGAGGTTTTAATTGGAGCAGAGTATGGGACACCCGCTGACATTTGGAGCACTGCCTGCATGGTAAACACACATACACATGGTTGTTTTACTATCCTCATGGGGCATTGCATTGACTTCCATTCATTTACTGGTCATTTCTATTGCATAACCCTGATCCCTTACTCTAAATCTGACCCTAAACCTTATCTAAACTCAATTCACACCGTAGTCCTAAACTGAAATTGTGACCCACCAATGGTATTTCCCCCAGTGGGAACTAGGCTTTTGTCCCAATAAAAAACAGTGGGTCCTCACCAGGCTGTGTGTACCAGGAAAATGGTCAAAACTCATCCCCACCAGTTAGCAAAAACATGTACACAGACACGTCCTTGTAATCAAACTGAAGACTTTATATTGACTTCCATTCATTATTGTAACTGTATTTATGCCTAAGCCGAACATTTAACCCTAACCTGTAAGACCACATCTACTTATCTTCAGCTGGACAACCACACAATGACTCACTCAGAAAAAACAATCACAGAGACAAGTAGTCAGATGGAGAACTTTTTATCTAAAATATAATTTAAGGCCGAACAAATGCTTCCAGTTTCAAAGAGTGGCTGTAGCAGAGTGGTTAGGGGCGTCGGCCTGGAACCGGAACTTTAACTGTTCGATCCCTGTTCCAGCCATCTCAGTCGTTGTGTCCTTGGCCAAGACACTTCACCTACCTTGCCTGTTGATGGTGGTCAGAGGGTCTGGTGGCACTGGTGTATGGCAGCCTCGCCTCAGTCAGTGTGCCCCAGGGCAGCTGTTGCTACAGTGTAGCTTACCACCATCAGTGTGTGAATGTGTGAATGCCTGAAGTGTAAAGAACCTTGGGGTCCATGTGGACATAAGGTGCTATATAAGTTCAAGCCATTTACCAAAGATGACCAGATCTATAGGTGTTGTATGTACAGTCTGTAACATAAAGCTCAGACTGATGATTTTCACAACCTCTGAGTCGAAAAGAGCATCCCTAGGTTGGGAACCACTGGCCAAGTGCATCTCATATTTTTAACGTTATATAAACCGAAAATTACGACTGTAACTACAGTTCTATGAATCCCGGATGACTGTCAGAGGCACTGCTTCAAGCACCGAATGATCTTTCTTGCACATGCGCAGGTCAAGAATTAATTTAAACAGTCACCTGTGACCTGTTGGTGATCCATGCAACTATATATCCATGTGACACCCTGCACTCAACCTTTTTGTGTTGCAAGGATTTCGAGTAACCGAGCGCTCTGGTGGTCATCTGGGATTCATAGAATTGTAGTTACAGTCACAACTTTGTTGACATCCAGTGCTTGAAGGAGCATGGTCAGTAGGGATAAAATAGAACAAAGTCATGAGAAATCTGAAGAAAAAAATCACAACACAACTTACCTTAATGGGATGTAAAAGAATGCTGCTGCAGAATGTTTTGCAGGGAATGGTGCACAGCCACATTCACCCTGTAGAACCAAGCAAAGGTTCTTAGTGGGGCCGTGCTACATATGATGTCCAGCAGCATCTGACATATGCCTTCAGTGCACAAACAGAGCAGAGAGGCTCAGAGAGTGTCCCGGTGTCAAAATGGTCGAACTGAAGCAGCTATGTTTTGCCTGTTGCCAATGACACCTTAGAGATAAAAGACACAAAAGACACATAAGGCCACAGTGTCACACATGAGCCATCGGAGTTCCACTGGCAGCAGGGCTTGGCTATTGATTAGAGCCTGCAATTCCCCTACTTGTTTTGCAGAAGCCATAACTAAAAGCAACACTGTTTTTAATGAGAGCCATTTGAGGTCCACTGCCTAAGGGGTTAAATGGGGGTGACCAGAGGGCCTCATGCACCAAAGAAATGTCCCAAGCCAGTGTCACAGGTTGGCTTGGTGGGTGCAAATGCCTAGCACCCTTTAAGAACTGCACTATGTCCCTATCTCGGCCCACTAAACAGCCATTTAACTCCACATGCCAGTAGGAAATAGCAGCCAACATGTACTTTCAAAATGAGTGAAGACCATCCCCGTTCCAGTAATCCCTGGAGGAAGGTCAGTACATCAGAGACTAAACATCTAATCAGGTCCTGCCCTTTAATAATAATAATAATAATAATAATAATAATAATAATAATAATAATAATAATAATAATAATAATAATAATAATAATGCATTTCATTCATAAAGCGCCTTTCAAGACACCCTAGCACGCTGTACAATAGAAAAAAATAAAATGAAGGTAAAAACAAACTTGTAGATACATATAATGATAGGGTGGTGTGGGAGAAACAGAGATGTGGAGTACAGAACAGTCATATAATAAAAAACAAAAATGTAGACAAATTGAACAATAGGGTTGTGAAGCAGAAACATCGAAGTGAGGACAACAAAAACAGACATATATTAAAGATCAGAGTTAACAGTAGGATAATCTGAGAAGATGTGTCTTCAGACCAGTCTTAAACTGGGACAGAGAGGTGGTGTTTTATAATCCATGGACTGGTGAGTTCCAGAGCTGAAAGCTCTGCTCCCCATGGTGCTGAGGAGGGCAGGAGGTACTGAGAGGTGGAGGGAGGAGGCAGATCTTAGAGAGCAGGAGGCTGTGGAGATGTTCAGGAGGTCAGACAGGTAAGGAGGGGAAAGATTGTGGAGAGCTTTGAAGGTGTGTAGGAGAATTTTAAAGATGATGTGGGATTTAACTGGGAACCAGTGGAGCTGTTGGACTGGAGTGATGTGGGATTTAACTGGGAACCAGTGGAGCTGTTGGACTGGAGTGATGTGGGCAGAGGAAGATGTTTGAGTGATTACACAGGCAGCTGAGTTCTGAACCATCTGTAGTTTGTGAAGGGATTTATTGGGGAGGCCAAACAGTAGGGAGTTGCAGTAGTCGATCCTGGATGTTACTAGGCTGTGTACTTTACTGTGGCACCAGGTTGCAAAGACCACCCACCTGTTAGTATAAACAGTGCAGGTAGACTGAGCCCATACGTTTACCATTGTTTGTCCTACTTCTCCAGCCTACTTTGAAAAAATGGAACCTGACCTTGTAGGGGCCAATCCCAAAGCTGGAGCCAATCTGGGTCGGGGTGGAGAATCTGGCCCTCCCGGTGGGAAAGGAAATGCCTCCTAAAGGGGAGATGCATCAGCAAGTTGGAACAAATCCTGTACAGCAGAAAAAGCAAGTCCTTGATGGCCAGGTTGGGGAACCAAGAGAACCTTTTGGCCCTCCTAAAAAACCTTTAGGACCCCTGGAAGTATTAGACTGACCAGAGTTAAAGCATAAAGGAGGGTCTGGGGGCCAGTTGTATGCTAGTGCATTGCAGCCCAAAGGGCTGACTTTGTCCGCTAGTGAGAACCAAAGAGGACAGTGAACTGCTTCCTTGGAGGCAAAGAGATCAAAATCTGTGCTGCCAAAGACTCCAGATGTGACTCACCACCTCTGGGTGAAGCTTCCACTCTCCCGAAAGGGGCTTCTGACGGGACAGAATATCTGATGTCATGTTCTGTGGTCCCAGGATGTAGGCTGCCCTGAGGCTGGCAAAGTATTGAGGTGCCCAGGTCAGCAGTTGCTTGGTCAAAATAAAACAGTTTATTTGACCTGTTCCTTTCCTGGTGACTTACATGGAAGACAACAGAGGTGTTATCTGACCTCACCAGTACATGCTTGCACTGCAAGCCCAGCAGAAAGCCCCGAAGGGCCAGAAACACAGCCCAAAACTCTGATATACTCCCTGCCCTGTTGTGAGCACTATAAACCTTGCATCATCTGTCCTTGCCAGGTTGCACCCCACCCTGTGGAAGATGCATCATGCATTACCTACTGTCAACACAGGGGACAGCTCAGTGGAACCCCTGTCGTTATGAATGACCTGTTCCTCCACTGGGACAGTTACCGAAGACACTAATGCCCAACTCAAAGTCTCAGTCTGTAAGCATGCCTGGCAGGGTCCAGACTCAAGCTGTTTGCCCAGCCCCTAAAGGGGACTTAATGACAGTTGCCCTACGGTCACCATGCTGGATGCAGCTGTGAGCATGCCTAAAAAGAGAAGATACAGCACAAAAGGCAGCTGAATTTTTGAAGCATGTTGAAAATGCTGTCGACCCACTAGGGTGACCGGCACACAGTCATTGAAACCAAACTTAGGGCGAAAATGGGTAAATTTGTCYCTTGTGCAGGAACCAGACTGTTTTTCCCCTATATTCTTCTCTAGACCCAAGCGTTTCCACATGGTCCAGAACTATCTGAGTGTCCCAGACAGCCTGGTTGCAAGTTGGTGCACAAAAAAATCAATTGTCCAGATATGGAAGGATTCTTATCCCCTGTGCCTGCAGGGAGGACAGCTGCTGCAACTCACCAAGGGAACACCCTGGGGATCAATTAAAGCCCAAATGATAGGACCCTGAACTAAAAATGCTTTGATGGAAAGTGAAACATAGAACTTAACCCTAACCACCAATGAGAGAGAGCAATTGGGACATGAAAATAAGTGTCCATTAGTTAGGGTGGATGTGAACCAGTTGCCCAGGTAGCTTGCCTACAACACTTCTCTGGTGGTCAGATGTAAAAAAGTATCACCTTCAGATATGTATTCAGGCCCCTGAGTTCAAAGACTGGACGTAGACCCTGGTTTTCTTTCGGACAAGAAAATACTTTGAATTAATGCCCATTGGATCCCATAGGGGCTCCACAGTCACTATAGCACCCTTGGCCAACAAGGTGTAGATTTCCTGGTTCAGTGCCTGTGTCTTCACCAGGTCGCAGATGATTGGCCCAGGGGTTAGGGTTGGGGGGTACTCTATGAGTATGGGGTACCAACCATTGAAACAGATTATTAGGTCCATGTACAACTGATGTCAGAACTTGGTCTGTATTGCTGGGAGTAAGTTGGACTCATTTCCGGTGAGAGTTGGACTCCACCAAGGTTGCYCTTTGTCACCGATTCTGTTCATTGCTTTAAAACTAAGTTGTATAACTACCTGGAAATCAACGTGTCCTGGTTCGGAAAAAAAGGGTTCAACCAGAAATCTATGGTTTAAACACATTCAGAATTAATCAATTTTCTGTGCCTAGTAAAAGTTCTTGGTCAAGGGAGTTCTACTGGAGAATGGTTCAGTAGTTGCATGACCTTATGRTGTGTGTTTCAGGCATTTGAGCTGGCGACAGGAGATTATCTATTTGAACCTCATTCAGGAGAAGACTACACCAGAGATGAAGGTAGTTCTACAGCCACACAGATTCTGTCTGGATTGTAAACACACACACACACACACACACACACACACACACACACACACACACACACACACACACACAGGGAGAAGGGGAGGAGCCTGAACAATCCTCCTCT
>NW_013953601.1:24721-28514 GCF_001266775.1 Austrofundulus limnaeus
AACTGAAACTGAGCTGCTGACCCTGTGTCCTGAGCTGCTGACCCTGTGTCCTGAGCTGCTGACCCTGTGTGCTGTGCTGCTGACCCTGTGTGCTGTGCTGCTGACCCTGTGTCCTGAGCTGCTGACCCTGTGTCCTGAGCTGCTGACCCTGTGTGCTGTGCTGCTGACCCTGTGTCCTGAGCTGCTGACCCTGTGTCCTGTGCTGCTGACCCTGTGTTGAGCTGCTGACCCTGTGTTGAGCTGCTGACCCTGTGTTGAGCTGCTGACCCTGTGTTGAGCTGCTGACCCTGTGTTGAGCTGCTGACCCTGTGTGCTGTGCTGCTGACCCTGTGTGCTGAGCTGCTGACCCTGTGTGCTGTGCTGCTGACCCTGTGTGCTGAGCTGCTGACCCTGTGTGCTGTGCTGCTGACCCTGTGTCCTGTGCTGCTGACCCTGTGTCCTGTGCTGCTGACCCTGTGTCCTGAGCTGCTGACCTTGTGTCCTGAGCTGCTGACAAGCTGCAGGTTGAGTAATCAGAGCTTCTTCATGCTGAAGCTGAGTGTTGAGTGTAAATGAGACCAGTCAAAGTGAGGCCAGGTGAGGCCAGGTGAGGCCAGGTGAGGCCAGGTGAGGCCAGGTGAGGCCAGGTGCTTTATAAAACAGGTGTGTTGTTCGTGAGCCCACTCAGGTCTGGTGGTCTTTCTCAGAGCAGCAGTTGTTGTTAGACTCAGTTTCAGAGCTGCTGGTGTTGTGAAGAATAAAAGCTGGTTCTGATGGAGCCCTGGCTCAGTTTAGTACTGGGTATCTGTGACCCCCCAGTAAAGCTTGATGACTTCCTGTGATGCAGTTTACCTGTGTACCTGTCCCAGGTGAGCTGCGTCACATCTCCAGCCTGAAGCCCTGGGGTCTGTTCGAGGTCCTGTTGGAGAAGTACGAGTGGCCGTTGGATCAGGCAGCTCAGTTCAGTGACTTCCTGCTCACCATGTTGGAGATGCAGCCTGAACGCAGAGCTACAGCATCGCAGTGCCTGCAGCACACCTGGCTGTGCACGTGAACACGTGAACACGTGCACAGCCAGACAGTCAGCTGTCCCAGGTGTGGTCTGTCTCAGCCTCTAATTTACACTTTTTTCTGAGAAAGTATCATCTCGTCTGATTACCTCCTTCATTTATCAAGCAACTGGAAAATGAACTGATTCAATCACTTGTCTGCTCTTCTCCTTCCCTCCTTCCTTCCCTCCTTCCTTGCTTCCTTCGGCTCTACTTTAATGAAGGATGTTCCACAGCAGCCAACCTGCAGCTGTGTTGAAGCCCAGATGTTCGGTCCAGTCCAGTACTCTGGTCTCTGATTACTGCATCATGTTCCATCTGACCGTTTGTTGGTGTCAGTCAGACAACAGTCAGACAACAGTCAGACAACAGTCAGACAACAGTCAGACTCCCAACTGTTTACATGTCAATCATCTGTTGTCTAAGAGCTGATTTTCTGTCTGTCAGTCATCAGTTGGTTGATTCTAAGTTAGTTGATCATTTTAAAGTTATATCCTGTGATATCGAATCTTTGTTTTTATTTACTTTGAATTTTCTGCTGACTCTGTTGTTTTTCCATTTGCCATGTTTGACAGTTAAGCCCCTTAMAGCCTTTTTATCTTTTATTTTAAACACGCATTAAGGTGGAACAGGCTGTTTATCAGCTGATAAGAGCTTTAAGACCACAGTCTTTATGGTTCAGTGTCATGTCTGTCAGGTATCCACGTGTCCTGACCCCCTGACGACATTTCTCTGGTCAAACAGATTGCTGACCTCTCACAGGCAGCTGTTGGTCCTGAGGGTGGACGCTGGAAGATGGTCATTTTAACCTTCTTTAAACATCCTCAGGCTTGTGGAACAAAAGACAACTGATTGACCCAAAATCATTTCACCTGCCCTGAGCCGGAGGCTCCTATCTGTCCATCAAGACACAGACTGGACGATCCTCGGTCCAAATGAAGCTCATCACTGGTGCCAACAGTCCCACAACCATCAGAGGGTCTCTGTGGGAGAAGAGTTTCAGAACAGAAAGCTTCTTCAGAGACATGGTGGTCTTCACCATTTGGAGTTTACAGGAGGGACACTGAAGGACAGAACAGGTTTATTCTCTGATGAGAAAACATTTCACCTTCACCGTCCTGAGATGTTCTTTACACAGTAGGAGGGGCTCTGGGGGTCTTTTTCAATGGAACAATGAAGCTTCAGGTTGTGCAGAGGCATCTCAGCAGCTGGCTCTGTGAAGATGGTGCAGGGGGTCTCCCTTATGACTGAAGACCACCGTCTGTGTGGTAATGAGAGGGTTTTTCAACAGGACAACCCTGCAGGACTTCTTCCAGAGAAGAACCTCTCTGTTTTAAAGCATCCTGCATGTTCTGATCCAAATCTGACTGAGGACATTTGGGCTTGGAGGACAAGGGACATTTACAACAATGGACACCAGACAATGGACGTCCTCCATGAAGACATCCACCGTTTRGATCAACAGTCCTTCTAGSCTCCTGGAAACACCAGCATCAAGCATATCRTGAGTTGACAGCTTATCATTACTGAGGCCTTTTTATTTTATTTGTGTTTAAATTTATTTTTTAAGAAATGGTCTTAAACGTTTGATCAGCTGATGAACAGCCTGTTTCAGTTTAATACTTGTTGGGATAAAAAACACTTTGTCACTCAGAACCTTCTTATGATCCAACAGAGCTAAATATGAATTCTTATCATTTTCATCAGGACTGTAAAGTATTATTGATGTACTGATGACCCAGTTGACAGGTTTGACATCAGAACATGAAAGCTCTCCCAGAGCCACTGTGACATCATTACTGATATTGTTGCTGATGCAGGATTTGATTTGTGTGTTTCAGAAACCTTTTCTATGCTGACCTCTGACCTTATCAGGAGCCACTGACTGAATAATACTTAAAGAAGAAATAAACAAGACTCACAGAAACCACACAAAATAAAGATTAGTATCCCCAACAACAGCTGAGTACTTCAGAAAGTTGTTCTTCAGGTTCAGGGGTCAGCACAGCGAGTCAACCTGCATGAAAGATGTCAGCTGTCCTTCCTGTCTCAACCTGAATAAAACACTTGTAAACTCTGATGTCTGACCTGAGCCTGGACACATCAGACTCAGTTCTAGTCTTYGATATTTCTTGTTAAAATGTGTGAAACTGTTGGAACAGCATTTCTCTGTTGTTGTTAAAGTTAGTGTGGGTTTTTTATGATCAGGTAGATTTTAAGGTTTCAGTTAGTGGAGCCTGTGCATAAGTTGGAGCACCTTATAGTTTCAGTGTTTGGATCTACAGCCCCGACTCCACATCAGAACCACCAGTCAGACTTTAGGCAGGTCAKAGAAAGTTGGACTTTCCAGGACTGACCTGCTGTTGACAAGTCTTTCTAAACCATCAGGTTCAAGTGGAGGATTGTTGGAGATTTTACATCGAATCTTTCTATTCTTCTGCCTTCTCCCACACACTGTGTTTTTGTCTCAACTCCAAGTCTACGTACAAACAAACACACACCAGCAGTTAGCCTGGTCCAAACGAACACACACCAGCTGTTAGCCTGGTCCAAACAAACACACACCAGCAGTTAGCCTGGTCCAAACGAACACACACCAGCTGTTAGCCTGGTCCAAACAAACACACACCAGCTGTTAGCCTGGTCCAGATGAACTAACAACAGATGTTAGCCTGGTCCAAACAAACACACACCAGCTGTTAGCCTGGTCCAGATGAACTAACAACAGATGTTAGCCTGGTCCAAACGAACACACACCAGCAGTT
>NW_013953601.1:28524-30161 GCF_001266775.1 Austrofundulus limnaeus
GTTTAAACATTAGTATAAACAAAGTATACTTAAACTTTTAGTATACTTTTAGTACAAGCCAAGTATAGTGTAAGATAAACTTGGTTAATCTCAGATAAGTAGATAAAAAGTAAACTGGAAGTATACTTTTTTATTTTAAGTTTAAAATTTGTATACTTAATGGATACTTGCACATACTACTTTTTGATAAGATAAGATTCAACTTTATTGTCCATATAAATGGAAATTTTGTTTACATAATCTGTTTGATGCCCCCCATAAAAACAACACATATCACACCATCATAAACAATAATCATAATGATTAAAATAAAGAAAGCTAAAAGGTCCTTTTTGAGTGGTTTCTTCAATGAGAACAGGTGTGGCAGTAATCTGACCTGGGTGTGGACAGGGAAATGAAACTCAGATAAACCACAAAGGAGCATTTACTTTTTCACACAGGGTCCTCCATGTTTGGATTTTTGTTCTCCTCACTACTGGACCAGTTTGTTGTGCAGGATGAACTGGGACAGACAATTTTCACATTAAATCTGTTTGGTAGAGATGAGCTGAGGGAAGAACTAAAGCYGGCTTCAGTTCCACACAAACAATAAATCCCAGGTGTGCTACTGCTTCAGGACAGACAGACTGTATGGAAACATAAACTTTGCAAAATCCAATTAAACACACAATTTAATCCTACATTTACCGTATAACTGTAGTTCAATTAATTTAAYGTTTATTTTGTACTAGAAATTCGTGCTGCAAACATTTTTTCCTTATTTGCAAAAAAACACTTTTAGACCACATTATATTTCCACATATAATAAGTTATTAAATCATTTTAAAGTTGTGTTTAAATCATTGTGATTTTGTATATTTGTACATTGRTATTGTAATATTTGTGTCCTAAAAGGTTAATGTTCTGCTTCCAAAAGATGGGAAACCAAATGGATTACTAGAATGGCCTCCACAGTCTCCATTCTAGGTGTACAGTTGGGGTGTATGACAGAGAGTGAAGATGATGATGATGATGAAGAGGAAATAGCTAAGTTGTTTGACATAAACTCCTGTTAGCTGTTTTTTTAAGTCTGTTCTGTTAATAAAGGTTAAAGAGTGCACCACTTGTTCTGGAGTACTTATGTTGTATACTGACACATTAAAATACAGTTAAGTGTAATTGTATATACTTTTTGTATTTTCATAATGAGGTTATTTCAGTGTAAAGTATATTTACTCCCATCCTTACATTCTTCTTTTCTGGAAGAATCAAATATACATGTATTTCTCTCAAGAAATTCTTTATATTTTTTGCAGGAGTGTCCCACAATACCAGTTTTTCTCAAACCAAGTACAAGTACACAGGTGGACAAAATTGTTCGTACTCCTCATTTAATGAAAGGAAAAACCCACAGTGGTCACAGAAATAACTTGAATCTGACAAAAGTAATAATAAAAAAATTCTATGAAAATAAACAAATAAAAGTCAGACATTGCTTTTCAGCCATGCTTCAACAGAATTATTTTAAAAATCAAACTCATGAAACAGACCTGTATGGGATTTCCACTTGTTAAGAAAATTTCACTCAAATACAATGCAGCCACTCCATCTAGTGCCCGTGGAAAGACTGTTTAGCTTAGGGAAGCTTGTCTTCACTC